>NC_041354.1:9964385-10046885 GCF_004354835.1 Perca flavescens | reverse complement strand
TTTTTTAGCAGAGGGGGTGGTTTCAAAATGTTGGTCCTGAGATAGATATAGACTTTTATTTAAATCTGTCAAATCACAGAAAAATTAAATGAACCTTTAGTACAAATACACACAATACTATGTAAGGCCACATTCAGATAAACAACAGCACTGTAGGGCTGCACAATTAATTGCCATTTTAATCAAAATCGCAATATGGACTAGTGCAATATCCAAACTGCAGGAGGGTAAAATATTTGTTAAAGGCAAAATATGTTTCAAACCATTCAGAATTAGGTATTGTGGTGCTGCAGAGATGTCCCAACCTACAAATAGTATTCTACAGACTAAAGAAAACATCTTTGTTTGGTACAGATCCTCGCAAAAAAAAACCAAAAACACTATAATCATTTTCATTTTTTCTTTATTTTAAAAAGGTCCCATGGCATGAAAATGTCACTTTATGAGGATTTTTTTAACGTTAATATGCATTCCCCCAGCCTGCCTATGGTCCCCCTGTGGCTAGAAATGGTGATAGGTGTAAACCGAGCCCTGGGTATCTGAGAAAATGAAAGGTCAGATGAGCCGATCTGGAATCTTCTCCTTATGAGTTCATAAGGAGCAAGGTTACCTCCCTTTTCTCTGCTTTGCCCGCCCAGAGAATTTGGCCCACCCTTGAGAGACATCATGGCTTTCAAACTGGCAAAGTGGCAGCTGGTCAAGGCCACACCCCCACCCTTCACCTTGACCCCCCCGTCACCTCCTCAATAGCTACAGACACAGAAATGGCACATACTAAGGAAAGCTCACTGTGGGACTGGCTCTAGTAGCTGTAATTCTGCACCAAGGCAGAATTTCGGGAAAGAGACTTCAGATACAGTAATAGGGGACCACTAAGGTCTATATAAAAGAGACTTCAGATACAGTAATAGGGGACCACTAAGGTCTATATAAAAGAGACTTCAGATACAGTAATAGGGGACCACTAAGGTCTATATAAAAGCATCCAAAGAGCACCATGTCGTGGGACCTTTAATATTTTTCAATGAAAATGAGAATAATGATACAAAAATGATCATTTCCTCCAATTCGTGAATTATATTGTAATCACAATATCAGTCAAAATAATTGCCATTAGATATTTTCCTCCTATTGTGCAGCTCTACAGCAATAATGAAAAAATGCAGCCCCTTCATTGATTTGAATGTGTCATCGCAGAAGCAAAAAAAACAAAGTTGAACCAGGCTCAACTTTCGCTACAATGCAAAAGCAAAGTCATTCGGCAAGACACTGCTAGGTGCAAGCACACAACCCGCGTAGATTACTTTGTAATATGAACACTATACTGTATTTCTACTGTGTACCTTGCAATCATCACGCCAAAAGAAAACTATGAGCGCCATGAGTATAAAATCCTTCCTCATAATATTATAAAAATAATACATTTAGTCAGTGTATGCAATAGCAAAGGTTTGGTGCCATACATGTGGATCTTGAACCAGTTAAATAAAAAAAATATAACCATCAAGTACAGTTTTTTTCCATCAGCTGGCCTTTGACAATTTAGAGCAATTATATGAGCTCAATAGCAGTTACACTTAAACACACACACACACAGTGTATCTCATGTGGCTTCTCTAGTGTCTTATTTCATTTGTCGTTGGTAAGTTTGACAGTAACTGTGTACTGACACTGCAGCTATAGGTGCAAATCAAGTTTGTTAAGCACATGTTGTAAAATCACAACTTTTGTGATCCCTGGCAACATGTGACCCTTTTACCAGTGAAATTATGTCTTATGGTTAAAAATAACCAGATTCCTTATACAGAAGGGCACTTAAGAAAAGTAAGATCACAAACAAGTAAAACATCTGAACTCATGTAAATGACAATGAAGCAGAAACAGAGCTATACAGGTCCCATGGTGTTTCTAAAGATGTGCCAAGCTTCAGGTACAATTCAGCAACTGGATTTATTCGGTGATTTAAAATATTATCTCAGCATGTGGCTATGTCTTCTTTATATCCTTTACCAACAAATCAACAAGGTCTCAGCTGTATACAGCTTAGTAGCAGTATTAGTAGGAATAAAATTCCATAAATACTCAAATGCTGGGTTTCTGTATGTGACATCAACTGCTTCAAGTTTCTGACTTGATTAAAGTTAGAGTAAAATGGCTGATGAGTATTTACTCCTTATAAGCTAGAGCTAGACAAAAGGGGTTAAAGCCAAAATCTTTTAAAACACAGCAGTGTGCATGCGTGTGTGCTTCTACAAAACATTGAAACTTAAATACAAACTTCAAATTTCACAGAAAAACGGGAATGTTAGCAACAAAATACTAGCAGAACAGTAAAGCTCTGTGGTCAAATGTGCCCTCTGTTGGCTAAATAGTGTAACAACAATAAAAAAGCAACTGGAATGATGGAGTATTGCTTGTTAAGTGATTCCAGTAATAGCTGTACACGTTACTTAAAACTAACAACATACACATGTGCACATTATATGGAACATGAATAAAGTAGCTTAAAGGGATACGCCACCGTTTGTTGAAATAGGGCTTACACGGTCTCCCCTAGCTATAGATAGGTGGGCCAACGCATTTTTTGTGCATGCATTGTTTTAGTCTGGTGCAACACCGGCAGCGCCGCCACTAGTTAGCTTAGCATAGTGAATGGAATCCTATGTTGCCGGTTAGCATGTTGTGAGTAAAAGTGAGCCAACAAAAGACAAAAAAACAACCTAATTACTTACACTGAGACAAAAAATGCGCTGGCCCACCTATCTACAGCCAGGGTAGACCGTGATAAGCCCTATTTCAACAAACGGTGGCGTATTCCTTTAAACAAATAGTCACTTCAAGACTTGTTTGGACAAGTGGTTAAATTGGCAAATGTACGTCTGGTCAACTTCCTTTTTCTATAGGAACCATCCACTGTCTCATCCACTGCAAGGGAAAGCTATGAAGAACTACAATACTGTAGCAAACCCCATGGAACCCCATGTTCCCCTAGCAAACTAGGTATTATGTATTATTTTGTGTGTGTGTGTGTGTGTGTGTGTGTGTGTGTGTGTGTGTGTGTGTGTGTGTGTGTGTGTGTGTGTGTATGTGTGTGTGTGTGTGAAAGAGAAGGGTCGGAGGACAGCCGACATTTATTAACAACTGTTGCTCCACTCGATATAAAGAGGCATAAAATCAATCAACCTGATTGGTAGACAAGTGGGAGGGTGAGAGTACAGAGGGCTGGAGAGGAAGTCATACAGCACAAATAAAAAATAAACAGTGGAGGAAGAAGTACTCAGATTCTCTACTTGAGTAAAAAAAAAACAATACCACCTTGTAAAAATCTTCCATTACAAGTTGAAGTCCTGCATTTGAAATCCTAAATTAAGATTTTATCAGCTACATTTATTAAAAGTATTAAAAGTTAAAGTACTCGTTTTGCAGAAAACCTGTTCTTGTGACTGACATAATGAATGACAATATTAATACTGATGCATCAATGTGTTAGCAGCAGTTTACTATAGCTGCTCGAGATGGAGCTAGTTTTAACTACTTAGCCAGTTTAGAGATAAATCTGAGGGGTCGTGAGATGATTAATGGGAGAGGAGAGAAAACAAAACTAAGTTCTGATTCACATACTGCATTCATTTTTTGTAGGCTTTTCTCTAACCCTTTTTGTCAAATATTGAAGTTAGTCTATTTGTAAGTAGAAGATTAATGCATGGTAGTCTACAATCACTTAAACAAAATGAATTCAGTATCTGAATCACTAATTGGGATTCAGTTATTGGTGAGAAAAAAGGGAAACGCTTGGAAGAACAGCAGAAAAACGTCAGCTTTCTGCCACTTGGACTCCATTCAGCATTGAGAAGGGGGATACACACTAACTAGATTAATTTGTTTCTGCACTTGTAAGAGGTGACAGTCAGCAGTGTGATGCAGTCTGTGTCCCATATTTAGCCTCCGCCAACATGAAACAGGCTTATCACCTCTCGTCTGTTCAGTGACGCTCTGGCCCATTTAAACCATAGGGGCCAGACTGGGGCCAGCTGAATTAACTCTGAAACTAAGCGTTCATTTCAAAGGCTTGTGTTCACATAAAAAAAAAAAGTGCACACATATATATATATATATATATATATATATATATATATATATATATATATATATATATATATGACTTACACACAGCAGACACAAATATACAGTACTACAAAGCTTATGCTCTGATACTTTGTAGGCCTACAGATCAGTACTGAATACTGAGAAAACATTCACAGATCTGAAACTTTTTGTTCACATAAAAACGTACCAATGCCAGGGTTAACTCCACCTCATCTTGTGCCAGTCTGACATTAATTCAGTTCAAGGTCCTGCACATACATCTTTCCAAAGCTAAACTTAATAAACTTTGTAATACAAGTGATACATGTGACAGATGTTCTCTGTCACCAGCCAGTCATACACACACGTTTTTTTTCCTGTCTGAGATTAGGCTCATTCTGGTCCTCTTTCTACAGTAGTTTTTCAAAAGCTCTAAACAAGCCAGTGCTTTGAAGTCCTTTAACCTCCAAGAATGAAGAATTCACACACTTCACCAACAGGGAAAGCAAGTCTATCGCTTTTGCATCTCTGATGGCCCGCAGACGTATTTTACTTCATTGGAAGGACAAGAATCCTCCCTCCCCTAACTCTTGGCTAAAGGATCTAATGTCTAAATGTCCCATTTTACTTTTATTTTTTTTGGTTTAGTTACTGTTCACCCCTCCTGTTTTTGTTCTGAGGGGGGAGGGGGGTAAAAGGAGGGGGGGGGGGAAATGGGTGAAATGTATCCTTACTGGTTGAACATGTATTGTGTATTGATAACCCAATAAAGATTTGTATAAAAGAAAAGAAAAAAGTACCAATGCATGTATCAAATACATGACTTACTCACTCTTATCTTTTGCATGGTAAACATACAGTATCGCCTACAAGGCCTATAGCCTATAGTTACTTTGCTCAATGGTCATACAGTCGAGCTTCAATACCATACCACGAACCAAGAAATCCTCACAAGCAGCTAGCAGGCCTTCTGCAAAGACCCAATCATAAATTGCACACATTCAAAAGGTTATTTTACACAACCAATAATGCAAAACTGGAGAAATTTCATTTTATTCAAAGCCACAGTTGCATAATATTACCATCATAACATCAATAAGTAAACTGCAAAGAGTGCAATACACACAGGCAGCAACGGCGGGACATTTAAACATCAAGAAAGAAAATAGCAGGCAAACGAGACAAATAGAAAATATATGACTTACATTTGTTGTCCAAGTCCACCCTTTTTCCATAATGAAAATGTCCAACTGTAACTTGCTGCTTTGACAGTCATTTTGTTTGTTTGTTGACAGAAGTCTTCCTCTTTGACAGTCTATTGTTTGTTTGTTTGTTTGTTTGTTTGTTTGTTGACAGTCTTGGTTTCCTCTTTCCGTCGCAATATCATTAGCAACACTGGAAAACTAGCTATGCTAGCTAACGTTACTTTCACTGGAAACTAGCAACGAGCTAACGGTGTTTAATTATGTCGTCAACTTTCAGTTGTGTCAAGTATGTCCAGAGTGTGACAGTATCACAATTGAACCCAGAGTTTCTTTTCCTGCGACGTGTCCGTACACAGTTTCGTAGTGTCCTTACAGAAGCGTTTGATTGTTTGCTACTTAACTATTAATCAAGGGACGAAAAACGTACACCTGGCAGGCTTCTCCCAGGTAGGTAAGGCTGCAATATTCAGTTTGACCACACATACTTGAATGGCGCTGTTTCGCTCATGTTTTAGGGAACCGCACATTGGCTACATCCATGGGGCAACATGAAATAAGTGTATGATATATTACAAAGAAAATCCTTAAATCTTTTTTCTTTTATTTTTTACTGTGGTAGTGAGTGATATTGATTAGTGATTTTATTTATTTTATTTATTTATTAACACCAATAACCATTAACAACGTTGGTGTTAGTGCCAGCATAAATTAATAGCCACACATACCAATATCTCCCATAGTTTTATTTCCATTATTTAAATACACAGTGCTGGGAACTGAATGGTAAATTACAGCATATACAGTAGGCCTATTTAAACATGTATAAACCTATGAAATCATTTGCAGTCCCCACATGAAATGCAAAATTCAACTGTGCACACAATATATTGTTCATGTGCACTCCAGATGACGTCTATCAGCCCCTTAAGCTTTCAGCTAACTAGAAGTCTTTAAGGCTCAGATTGTCTTGTATTGTGTTGTATTTGATTCTATTGTGTGTCAAGACAGTGATGAGTGACAAAGAAGTGACAAGACTAAAGTGCAGATGGAATAAAGTTTCTGCACAATTTCCCTTGTTTAGAGAAGACTGGAGGTGAAGAGAAGAAGAGGAGAATGAGGTAGAAGGAGCTATTATGACAGAAAATATATTTAAAATGTTGCAATCTTTCTTAACTTTTTTACATGTTTGTGTATTAACACATTAGCTCACTAAACACTAACTAATCAGTTCATAAGCCTCCCTGTTGTTGAGTGTGTGTTTCCATCCTCAAAACTCCCCATTAAATGCGAAGCCATTGTAATGATTGAAAGCCCTTTGTACGGACAAAAGAGGAGCCCAAAAAATAACAATGTGTAGGGAGTCATAAACAATTGGTGGCAAATAACAGCAATTTCACAGCTAATTCGTAGATTTCACGTATGGATGCCTCCATCACCTCCCTCCATTTAATGCTGTGAATACAGACACATGCACGAGATACTGTGTGCGTGTGCGTGCGTGTGAGAGAGTGTAGGTCTTAGGTCTAATGATTTAAGTCTAGTTTGAGTGTCAGACCTACTGCTGGGCACAGACTTGTGCAGAAACACACCCACACCCACCCACACCCACACACCCCCACACCCCCACACACACACACACACACACACACGTTTCTTCCAGTGTCCAAATGACTGTTGCTGAGAGGATTAATTGATAATCAAATAAAATCCACACAAATCAATTTCCTTTTATTCTTTAGATTGTAAGCATATCATAATTATAATATAGTACACAGCTTATATTAAATACTAATACCAACTTGATTTTTGCAGGTTCATCATTCATACCAGACCCATAATAGGAACATAAAAAGGTTTAAATGTATAATTCATAATCATTGCACATTGTGTATTTGAGTCCTATAGAACATTTTGAGTAGAGGCTTCCATACAAGCTGAAAGTTGCTGCAGAAGATGACAAAAGAAGACCCTTCACACGGTCTTTGTTGATGTGTTTTTTTTATTCTGCTGTGGTGATGTGTGGAGGGAATGAGTGACTCCAAAACGAGGGGAATGGCTACATTACATTACATTTAGTAAGGGAAAGTCTTGAACTGGATGAAAGCAGTAAAAAGGAGCCAGTGAAGCAAAGTGTTGGCCAGCAGCATTTAGGACTTGCTGCACAGAACGTTAAAGGAGAATTACGGTCGATTTCAACAAGTAGCTCTGTCGTTTGTAAATTTAGAGTGCTGTCAGTAACGGGAAAAATGAAAATAATCGGTGCTGCCTACACCGTGTTATCCTCCTGCTACAGTTTGTACCCAGGAGACTGAAACGGGGCACATAACGTACTTTTAGCCTCTTAACATGTTCCAAATGTCAGTAAAAGTGCCTAGCCATGTGAAGTGTGAACACAGTGAATCTGACTGCAGTAGATGTGAAAGAAATGCATGAAAGTTGTGCTAATTCATACCTCGGTTTAGTTCCAGTGTTGGACCATTTACAAACTACAACACTGAAAAGAGATTCAACAAAAATATTTATTAATTTAAAGGGTCCATATTATGCTAATTTTCAGGTTCATGATTGTAATTTGAGGTTGTATCAGAATAGGTTTACATGGTTTAATTATCATGAAACACCATATTTTTGTTGTACTGCACATTGCTGCAGCTCCTCTTTTCTCCCTGTGTCAGGTCTCTGTTTTAGCTACAGAGTGAGACATCTCAACTTCTGTAACATCTTTGTCGTCAGTCGCACATGCGCAGTAGCTAGGTAAGGATCATATCAGCTAGCTAGCAGTTTCTCCAACTTCGGCCTGTACAAGGCAGGATTGGCCGGGGAGACTTCTTCTCAACGAGGGCGCACTTCAAACTTTGCATGGAATACCTGCAGAACCGGGACATGTAAGTAGTTCTATACAATTTATTTTGTAGATTAGGGTGAATTTGTGTGTGGTGTAGCAGTGTTTTGCCATTTTGCCACTTTTAATGACATTTCGAACATGTTAAGAGGCTAAAAGCACGTTAAATGTGCCCCGTTTCAGTCTCCTGTGTGCAAACTGTAGCAGGAGGATAACACGGTGTTGGCAGCACCGATTGTTTTCATTTTTCTTGCTACTGACAGCACTCCACATTTACAAACAACAGAGCTACGTGTTTTAATCGACCGTAATTCTCCTTTAAGAAGAGGAGGAGGCCCAGGACTGAGCCTTGTGGAACCCCCTATTATCAGGCAGCATGGTTCAGACACAGACCCTTTCAATGTCACCTGGTAGGAGTGACCAGTCAGGTATTAAACAGAGGGTGTGCAGAGGGCCTAACCCCTCATATCATAGCCAGCACCGGTTAGCTCAGCACAAAGACTGGAAACAAATGCTTGGAGTCCCTGTTGCTAGCCTGGCAACTAGTTCCAGACCACATCTTTGGGCTGAGCCAAGCTACTCTCATCTAACTCTTGGCAAGAAAGCAAATAGCGTACTTCCCAAATCTCAAACCTTTCCTTTAACCCTAATCTCACAACGAAAAAGGATTTTGCGCATAACACAGGATTACTACTGAATTCTCATATTTATAAGTCACCTGTCGCTTATTGCAGCTTCAGTCAGACTCTCAACATGATGGAAAATGAACCGATATCTACTAAGTGCCTTTGATTTCTTTGCCAGTCCCATTTCTGTTTTTACCAATTCATTATGTCTACTCAGTATGTTGAGTATTTTTTTTTCTTTTTACAGTCAATGGTATTTTCATATGTTGGGGGTGTGAATTCATCTCAATCTAACATTTTGTTACAGCCCTCACAAAGCACACACAAACAACTACCTCAAAAAAGTTTTGTTATCATGTCTTACTATTGTGCTTCAAGCAATCTAACCTCAAGCAGATAAGATAAAGACTAAATTTAAGGTGAAAAGGTTGTAAAGGACTTGGTTACACCTTGAGTTACACCTCCCACCTCTCTATATATTTTAGAATCCATAGTAAGTATCCAAGTAATACACCATAAACATGAAATTAGAGGTAAACACATTGCATATTTAAGTTTTTAGTGGAGTTTGATGAAATAGGTGGTAAAACATTAAGACTTTGGTCGTTCTGCTCTAAGCTTTAAAATGATTGAATGAGTCACTGCAATTTAGCTACTGAAAAAAGGAGGTGGAGGTAAAAGAGGTCTGTGCAACCACAATGAAAATGCACAGCCACATTTCTTACCTAAATTTCACCTCTAACGGTCTTGCCCTAGATATTTCTCCATCCTTGTCAGACACACTAGCTGGTCTCTTCAGCTGCCAGCTGTGGAGGAGAGAACGTGGAGATCAGCGCGGATGAGAAGCGAAAAGGATGAAGAGAATCCAATTGATTCAAAATCTCCATCCTAATCTTGTTGACGTCCTTAGATGGTGCAGACGGCAGCCCTGGAGCAACTTTGGGACACACATTGAATCTAAAAATTGTCCCTTTTTTTCTTTTTTACCATTTCCGAAGTGTCATTCACACAACTGGTAGTTTAGTTTGAGCGGCATATACAAGCACAGGCTGGTTTGATGCGCTAAACTCCACTCATTAAATATCATTTTGATTGTATCTCATCAGCTTCAAATATTTGGAAACTCTTCAGGTGTGTTTGATTTGTCAACTCAGATCTTTAAAAAGGACTCCGAAAGGTCTGACACATCAGAAATACTCTACTGCATCCATGTGGCTGATGCATGAAATGCAGCTGCAAATAACTACTGAAACATGACATTATTTCAGGTTTTTATATTTACTTTCAAGTAAATGTACAGTTGTTTGCCATTGATAGCTACAGAAAGGTTGGCAAAAATCCACAAGTAAATCTCGATATGTTTAAAAACTGCATATAAAAAGACCCAAAAACTGTACATCAATTAACATAACTACATTTATATATTGTATATACACTGTATCTGAGTGTACAGCGATTTATAGATACTGTTGGTTATGAGAAATATAACACTATACAATAATACATTGTTAAAGAGAAAGTTGACATTCTGTTCGAAGGCTGTCCGTTTAGCGGTGGTCTTGAAAGATCAGGACAGAGCGATTGGTACTGTAAGACATAAAATCCACCAATAATGGCTCTGAAAGATTCTACAGCAAAGTGTCAAACATCAGACAAGACTGTTCAGTGCAGGGGTGTATCTGAGCTAACACCACAGACATCTCTTATTTAAAAAATAATAATAATAATTTAAAAAAAAAAGCATTAAAGCTATGCATACATACATGTCCAGTATTTTTGTTTCAACTCAGTTTGGTTGTTCGAATACTCTTCTACATAAATAAGACACACATCAAATACCGGCTCCAGAGCGTAAAAAAAGGTTACATGATCTCTATCATACAAAAAAACTCTACAGTTCATGTGGGTATTTTTTGTAATTCAGTCATTAAGTAATATGGATTTCAGTTTTCTATCAACTCTCCAACAGACAAGAAGTACTTAATTTATCCCTTGGACAGACTACCTCACAGAGATTCCAATATAAATAATAATAATAATAATAATAATAATAATAATAATAATAATAATATCCCACAATACAGGATTTGGTAGATTTGTGTGTGGATAGAAAGAGAAACCTTAATTTCCAAGAAGTGTTTCTCAATTGTGACGGAGGGATTATACATGACTTTAGAATGCAAGACTAGGACAATAGAAATTTTTTTATTTACTCTTCCATGGCTAGTGCTCTGAGGCTATGTTCGTTGCATTGGGTCATTTGAATGCAAGGAAATACTTCAACTTGAAGTATCTAGCCATGCAGATAGTTTTAGTTTTCTCTGCCCAGGTTCTGAGAGATCAGTCTCTGAGATTTCTGTCTCCACCCCAATATTCCACAGACTTCACTGTAAAAAAGTTGGGACTACTGCTTTTGTAGAAAGTAGTTCCAATCTGCATGGCCAGATACCACTAGAGGTGAGTAAGAAAATAGGTTATTATGTTATTGTTTTGCAAATTAAGTTTAGAGACAAATTCTGTGGATCTTACCACAGAATCCGACAGTATAAGAACCCCTTTGCTTTACGGTTACTTTTATATAAATATTGAAATAGAAAACCAGAATTTTGAGAAGTCAAAGAAAAAAAAATTCAAAAGCAAATGTACACACACAAAAATCCATTTGTAACATTGATCAAACAGAGCTCTTCAAGTTGTCTCTCTCATTGAAATAAAGTTAAAGACAACATCACATCAGACTGATATATTTTGTGCTCTGAGACCTTCACTCTTAATTTGGTAAAGAAGAATTATACACAGCACATAATAGAAAACAATACAAAGATTTCAGAGACAGATGCCCTCCTGGACATATATAAAACATTTGGAATATAAACAATAAAAAACATTAAAACGTGAATCATTGAATGTTTTGGTGCAATAAGTAATTCATTTGTTCATTGATCATGTATTAATTGTAATATTTCAGTGTTTTTTCCAAATAAGTCTTCTTGGACAGTATAACCTATGTAAAACTTTTTTTACATTCACCTTTTCACTCACGTATCCATTCTCTCAGGCACTCCTCAGTCATGCATCCTTTCATCCATCATCTGCGGGGCTTTTGTCCGATCCAAATGCCTATTATTGGTGGTAAATTTACCATAAAGCAAGCAAAGACAGTTCAGCAGAGAGAGAAACTACCACAAGGCACCTAATGTAAAGCAGCTAAAAGGATCTCTAGCAGCAACAAGGCTTTGGTTCATAGAAGTACTATCGAAAGTAGTAGAAAACATAATTTGTAATCCGTCTCACATTGATAGATGGATATATGGATGAATGTCCGAGGAGATGCAGAAAGGGACACACGAGAGGATGATCAGACGGGTGGAGGCGGCTCTCACAGAGATAGGAAAACTTCCACATCAGCATCACGTCACCAGAAAAGGAATGAGAGAAGGACATGAAGAGAGAGACAGCCAGAAAGAAAGTCAGAGAGGATACAAGTTGAAGCAGGAAAGTGTGAGACAGAATTTAAAGACTGCACTGCAAAGGCTCTTTTCAAGGTAGGGAATCTCATTGGACTCTAGTAACAATAAGGCGTTTAAGAGCATTAACACCGAGCTATTAGAAGCTGTAACCTAAAATACATGAATAGGTATGTCTGATACTCACATTTCCTTTGGGTGCATGAAATTCCATTTTTTTTGGACATTTGGGGAACTGTTTTATTGTATTGACAAAGCCAGAGCTAGTTGTTACCTCCGGTTTCCAGTCTTTATGCTAAGCTAACCAGCTGCTGTCTCCAACTTCATACTGTGTTCCTATCAATAAATGGCTGTGTGTTAAATAATCAAATCTAAGAAAACCTGCATATTAATTTATTTAAGGCGTCAAGTAGTTTGGGGCACTTGATAGAATCATTTTGTTGCGTTACGATGATTTGAATGCGGACATGTTTCTTATGTTAACTTTTAAGGTGCTTTGAGGAAAGTGAACACAATTAAAAAAAAAAAAAAATCAAAGCTCTCAAAGCTTGACATGCACCCAATGTTTTACACATATTTAGAGAGCTGCATTTTACTACAGTCATTTTATTTTCCTTAAAGATGTCCACTAAATGTCATACTCTTTTTATTTAAAGTGTGTACATTGACCCATAGATCACACACACTTCACCTAGCACTGCAGTGTATCCATCAGTTGTTGTCTAAAAGACATCATATTGTCTGTTTCTTTGGTAAAAAATCTCTGTGGAAGATAATGTAGTATTTACAAGGTGGCATTAAGGCATTGAGAAACAGCTGGGAAGCCATAATATAGCCATTTCTACCATCTATCTATTTCAAGCCATATACAAATGTGGTCTTTGCATATACAGTAGCATTATAGATACATTTAAGAAGAAGGTCTATAGTTAAAGTGCATTAAGGACAAAAAGACAGAAGGGGATCCTGCAGAAATGAATGCAAGACACAAACAACTGCGAACAGTTACACACACACACACACACACACACACACACACACACACACACACACACACACACACACACACACACACACACACACACACACACACACACACACACACACACACACACACACACACACACACACACACACACACACACATTTGTTCCGCCAATTACTCTAGACTACCTAAATGTGAGTTTGAAAGCGTAAGTGTTGGATGTGCAGCTAAATTCAGTCTTTCTTCCTTTAACACATAAACAGTGACTAATGAAACAGGAAAAAAGACTAACTCTCCAACACTTAGGCTTTACTGCTCTACTACACTCCTCCTTACAATGTCATAGAGAGTCCTAGGGAGTATTTCGTGATAATATGTTTGCACACAGGCAACACCAGTTAGTCCTGTAAAGGGAAAGAACAGACAAAGAAAGAGAGAGAGAGAGAGAAGAGAGAGAGAGAGAGAGAGAGAGAGAGAGAGATGGTAGGATGAAGAACAGAAAATATCTGTTTAATAAGCACTGTTACGGTCTTCATCATCATCATCACCAGCAGCAGCACAATCACAACACACCATAATTGTTTTTCAAAAAGTCATAAATCCTTTAAATTTGAGTAAAGTAAACTTTAGCTGCCAGCTATCAAAGGCAGGCGGATGTAAAGGGCCAGTGCACATTTTTTTTCTGTCCGTTTGTTCTGACATCGATACGCTGAGCCCTTTGCACGTTGTAGCGGTGTGTAGTGGATGGAGTCCTTACCAAAGCTGTCCCAGAGTGCTTTGTGCCATACTTGGCTGCTGACTTGGGACCACTTGTGAATGTCACTTTTATTGTAATCCCTTTCAGATGGATTATAGATACCTGCTATTAGCATCACAGTCTGTTATTTGACTCCAGTAACGTAACTAAATTAGTTTCAGTTACTTTTGTGTAACTTTACTTTGCAGTGACCTGGTCAGCTTCTGGACCAATTTATCAAATTACTCCTTTGTTCAGTTCAACTCTAAATGGATGCCATTATATCCGATATTAGAATATAACAATACAAAAACACTAGATGGAAATAAATTAAACTGAGGTCTCTGGCCCCGCCCCGTTGTAGGCGTGTCCCTGCTTTGAGTGGCGGGAGCCATCTGCGAATCGGATGAGGGGGGTGAAGGTGCTGTAGTCTGGCGTTCTTTGCCAGCGTGTGAACATGATTTTCTTGGTTAAGGGTTCAGACCTTCGAGGGTTTGGGGCGTTCCTTTCGTTGCCCGAGCCTCGCCGGTGGCTGCCAGCCTTGGATGGCGCGTGAAGAGATGCCAGGGGGGTGAACTCGGACAGCTGGCCTTTGTAGAGTTTATCAGCATTCTGTGTTAATGTGTAAAGAGGGAGGAAAAGGAGACAGAGGGGGAGAGAGGGAGACACAAAGTAAATCCAGAGAAGAAAACATGTTTACTGTGCCGTAGAGGTCTCTCCGAGAGCAGGAGGAGAAGACATTGTTATCCCAGATGGCCAGAATTTAAACTGTGGATATTAGTTTTCTATGTTTTCATGGTTTGGGCTGTAGTTCCAATGAATACAAATATTAGCGCTCCAGTATAGAATTATATTTTGGGCAATATAGTATGCTTCCATTATTATTAGTTTTCTAGGTTTTCATGGTTTTGGCTAGGTTGTAGTTCCAATAAATGGAAATATTAGTGCTACAATGTGTTTCCAACTTTGTCATGTTGCAACAGGAAAGAGCTTTCCCCACATTGATGCCACCAAGTTCAGTAGAGTTGCATCTGCATGTTGACAACATCAGTAATTGCTGTATTAAGTTTTTTTTCTGGCTGCTTTACAAGCTAACCAAGCCAAAAGCCAATTTTTATCTGAGGTAATGGGTCTGACTCTTCTTACGCTACAGCACATATTTCGGAGTAGAGATTAAAGCATGAAGGTAAAGGCTAAAGGGACAAAGGCCAAATGAGCTACTGTAAAAAATAAATAAAAATAATAATAATAAAAATAAAAAAAAGCTTTCCTCTGGCAGTAAACTGAACCTGGACACAATTCTGCCTCAGCAGACAATTCAGTTATTCATAAAATGTAATGAATAAAATATTGCATTGTCTTAAATCTGATTGGCCAGCTGTGATGATAATATCCTGTCCATCCTGTTCAGACACAAGCAATGCAACCCAAGCAAATGTAGTGCATATACAAGAATATGTAAATAAATAACGCCATACAACACCATTAAAAGAACCAGACCAAACCATGCAAATGAAACCTGACTAATAAACATGCATACATGTTCAGCCCCACCGTGTGCCAAGTCTTCTGGCTCTGCAGCAAGGATGAAAAGTGTCATGAGAGGGCGCCAGAGCTCCATGTAAAGAATCACCCAACAGGATGCAAGCACTTTATACAATACCTGGAGGATTTTTGGATCATCAAACTTTTAAGACCCTCACAAAGACACACACACTAACCCATTGTTAGTCAGGTACAACTCTCAAAAGTCAAATCTGTGAAACCACACACACCACTACAAAGTAAACCCCATCACTGCAGGATGTTAACGTCACACAAACACACACACACACACACACACACACACACACACACACACACACACACACACACACACACACACACACACACACACACACACACACACACACACACACACACACACACACACACAGTGTGTGTTTTACCGTGCTGAAGCCCTCTAGGTTTCTGTGACAGCTACTCCATCTAGTAAGGAGTCAGAACTCTGGTAGGTCAGGGCCTTCTCAGACCCTCTATTATACCTCAAACGCTGTGGACACACACGCAAACACACACACACACACACACACACACACACACACACACACACACACACACACACACACACACACACACACACACACACACACACACACACAAACACATATATACACATTCAAAGACAAACACTTTAAAGGTCTACCACATACACATCACACACAACCTAAATGTTACAAAATATTGATTTCTAAAACAAAGTTATGAAGGTCACACATCACACTCTACGTACGCTGCATTTACACTTTAGGCAGAGGAACCAAACTAAATCCAGATGTAGATGCACTGGCATGCAATGACACGGTTTGACAAAATATTTACTTCATGCAAAACTATAACAGGGAGAAAGTAACCGGATACAAAAAAAGGAAAATGGAGAGAAAGAGGGATTCTACACAAGTTAGAGACAGGAGGAAAGGCAGAGGGTCACCTCTAGGAGGGCTGGGTTAGAAACTGATTCTGCTGGAAGTCTGAGACAGCATAAAGATGGTGGAGGGCTCGGAGGCAAGGCACCGACGCTTATTCTGCCACGGTGGAGAACCAGAGTGAGGAGGAGAGGAGGAAGGAAAGAACCAGGAGGTCAGAGGGAGGAGTGAACAGGGAGAGGGAAGAGTTAAAGCTTTGAAGATCAGTCAGATCTTCCAAAATGCCACACGATCAAATTATGCAAAAGTTCACATTTACAGACAATCATTCGAGAATATAAAGCCTGTCTCAGAGGATAATAAGGAAGGTTAAGAGGAAGGAAGGTTAAGAGGAAGGAGCAGTTAAGGACATGAAGGAAGAAATATATTTAGTTGTTTGGGTTATTAGGAGGTGAAAGTTCAAACCTCACTGCAAACAGTTTGAAAACAAACACATTTGCCAGGCTACACATTATTGTACACATCTGCTACAACCCAGAAAGGTAATGTAACTACAGCAACTGATCAAACCATCAAATACAGTGTGATGATTCAGGCTTGGTTAAAATTCCCCAGCTACCTACGAACTGCACCTGCACCTAAAATAACAATAGTGCTGTTCTTTTCAATAGCTCCCCTGTCAATAGACTCCAGAGCCTGGGGGAGCACAAAAGCCACTCTTAGCCTCTGTAGACGAGGGAAATAATAGTTATGATTGCTGCATTTTCTAACTCCATTAATAAAATATTTTGAGCGTTTAAAGTCTGAACTTCTCGGATTTAGAAATAAAAGGAGCACTGCACATGGAGACAGAGGCATACAGACTTACATCCAACAGAGGAGGGACGTAGCCAAAGCCAGCATACATCTGCTGACCCACAGGCAGCAGTTAGAAATTTGACACGCTGCATTATTTACAGTTGATAAAAGTATTATATGGTTGTCTAGAAAGCTTCAAACAGAAAAATGATTTAGACCACTTTCAGCAAATGTTACTCAAAAATATTGAGACGTCTAAAAGTATTTGATTCATGAAACACAAGCAGAGGGCGCTGTTCTACTTGTGTGAACTGAGCTTGAAGGATAAGATAAGATTAGAGTAATTATTCCAAAATAATTTCATTACATTTGACAAATATGTATTTAGGTTTACACATAATGTAGGTTTACATAGAGCACTCTTATACAGTGATGGATGCAATTCTTAGTACTTTCCCAGTTGACTGGTGTCAAATACATACTTACAAATATGTGTATATGAACCTACCTGTATGCGTTCAGTCGTGGTGGGCCACAGCGCCCTCCAGATTACCTTCTTCACCACATCTGGCAGCAGACTGGCTGTTATCAGAAGGATTATGCTGAGCCACGCCGGACCACTGGACAACATCTGCATGAACACATAGTACATCCTCTGGTAGTTGAGGAAAGGCCTGATGGAGGAGAAGAGAGAGGAGATGGGAAGGAGAGGAGAATTTAGAAATATTTCATTCATTGAATTTTTAAGTTTCAGGCTTTTACATACTGTAAAGATCATGCCAACAAAAACATAGGAAAACATTATCTTTAGAGTTCAACTGAATTATTTTCGAAGCTTACCAGATGATTCCTCCCCACAGCAGAGAGAATACCACAAAGAATATCAGTGAGCCCCAGATGACAAAATGGTTGATCCAAGTCCAGTAATGAGTATCTAGAACCAACTACAAGACAGAGGTGAGAGATGAGAGAGGAAACCTTTGACCTGTTAAATGTTGTAGCTCACTTTAATATTACCAGCGGGTGCTTAATCCAGCTTTGCTTGGGTGCTTCTGTGAGTGCAGATACTGTGCAGACTGAACGAGTGTGTCTGTATGTGTACTTGTATGTGTGCTTACCTTGAATGTAACAGTGAAGACTAGCACAGTGAAGACCAGCGTCCCAAATGTCCAGTTTCCAAACATCTGCAGCAGCAAAATGACAACAGATGCTGTTAGTGACACCTTTTTTTTTTTTTTTTTTAATTAAATTGTATTTAAATTCAATTCAATTCAATAAATGCCATTAATTTCAAGGTAAATGCACTCCGGTCATTTGAGATTACTCTACAGGCCTGCCGTTAATATGGTACACAGATAAACTTAAGTGCACATATTCAATGAGGAATCAATCAAACAGATGGCAGGGTGCTCAGACAGGTGAACAATAGATTGTCAGAAGACTCATGAGCATGAGTTGATGTGCTGCATGTCAACCTGATAGGTAAACATTTTAAAATGTGCTACGTGAACCATTTTATAAAAGCAAAAATACTTATTATTTATGTAAATTTGAAACAAAGAATGCCAACATGAAGCAAGGCAGCTTCTTCACTGCAAATTATACTGAGGCTTGATTTGGAAGGAAACTTTTTTTTACGGTTGCTTTACAGCAAAAAGGTCCATCTTCATCTTCGTCCGCAAAAAAGGTGAAAGACATTATTGCAACTTAAAGCAACACTATGTAACTTTTCCCGCGTTGGTCCCCCCACAGGTTGTCTCATTGGAACTGCAGCTTGCGCTAAAAGTTACATAATATTGCTTTAACTTTTGCTAAAAAGCTTTAATTTCTGGGAGTTGCAGATAGTGAAAGAGCAATATACAAATCTATTTCAGCTGAAGAGACAATTATTTAAAAGGCTCTCTGCTCTGCTGATTATGGGAAATGTAGTCTTAATTATTAACAATATAGCTCCCAATGGTATTGACATAAGACAGATCTGTTTGCTAGCAGTCCTCTTTACAGTAATAATATAGAGGTGTTATCCCATAATAATCCTGACAGAATGAAATTAAGATGACGATGGCCAAAGGATTAAAGTCTAGCCCTAAATGTTATTTCACACAAACACTTAAATGTACCCTGTCTTGAAAATTCATGGTAGTAAGAAGATCACCTTGTATTACTTAATTTCATAATTTGGTCATTTAGACTTTCACTCAGGCTTAACTGTGCACTCTTTGGCTACTAACATGCAAGACACATTACAAAATATTACGTTTTCATTTTTGCTGTGGTAACCTTAAATGTGTTAAAAACCATGACAATGAATAAGAGATGTGATACATGAATAAATTAAGTTAAGTTTTTAATGGCACCTGAATATGTGGTGGTTGTAATGTTGATGTGACGGTGACAAATGAAATGATGACCGTGATAAGTTCTAACCCAGACTGTGGTCACACTATAAGCTATCCTAAGTGCCAAGACAAAGCCAAAATGTTTGGTGTTGTAGAATTACAGAGATATCATGACAACAAGACATTTGTTTGGATTTAGGCAAGAGAGGAAATACTTGATTTAAAAAAATCATAGACATAAGTAAAGTCCATTACCTAGGGAAGGTATTAACCAAGACAATTTTAATGTGACCTTTTTTTGTTTATTAGTTTGCTGATGTAGCAAAATTATGCCATATTATCATTTATCACAAAATCCTAAAAGATTATTCCCTACTAGATGGTGAATTCACACAGGATGTCTGACTGAATACTGATACTTGATATTAGAGTTTGGGCCATCTACCAAGACCCTTCCAAAACATGTTGAAACCAGTGTCTCTAATGTCTAACCTACTGTACATTCTAGTTAACATTTACTCCACACGTGTCAGTGTTTTTGTTACCAGCATGGACATCAGCAAAATCACCACAGAACAACTTTTACAATACCAATCTGTTAAGCTGTTCTGTGCAGCTGTTCATTACATAACATGTCATTTAGCTGAAACTTTTAATCCAAAGCGACTTACATTTTGCTATATGTGTCAGAGGTTGCACACCTCTGGAGCAACTAGGGGTTAAGTGTCTTGCTCAGGGACACATTGGTTGATGTATTGCAGAGGGAATCGAACCAATGTCTCCCATACCAAAGGCATGTGTCATATCCACTGTGCCATCACCACCCACTCACATACCCACTCACATACGCAAATGCACTTTAAACTTTCAGTAAACCTAAATGAAGCTTCAGAACATCACTACCAGCTTCTTTGCATCCTGTTCGGTCCTGATGGTGCCCTGCCTTGGTTAATTCTTTACAAATACACCTATAAATAGTCCTGATGGCTCAGAGAGTAACCGCAAATGTGACAATGTTCTTCTGCTCTAGAAGGGAGTTCCATCAACTCAAGGAGAATTAGATTAGAAAGATGGCTAAATGTCATGTAATGGGAGTAGGAGTGTAACTACTTTTCTATATTTATTTTCCCACTGTTTTTAACTGTCCACACACACTAGGGTTGCACGATATTAACAAAATGTGACATTGCGATATCGATTATGAATATTGCGATATTGATATTGATTTCGATATTTTTAAACTTATGCAAAATTACAAACGGTACGGGAAAACGCATTAAAATAGATAAATAACAAATAAAACGAGCTTTCTTACAACACAAGGTTTATTTTCAACTGTCATATTGGACTGGCACAACATGAATTAATAAATAAGGACCATGTCTACAGAACAGGACATGTTTTACTGGTTGTACAGTATAAAATATATAAATAAAGAGAACAGGACACAACTTTTCTTTCACTTCACTGATTTGTTTCGTTGTCTCTAACTATTTCTTCACTTACACGGTCACTCGCTCCACAAAATATTGCATACTTAGAGACACTTTCGATATAATACTGCGCAACGTGATATCGCAATAACGATATTGAGTGACACACACACACACACACACACACACACACACACACACACACACACACACACACACACACACACACACACACACACACACACACACACACACACACACACACACACACACACACACACACACACACACACACACACACACACACACACACACACACAAAATTAACACCTGGACAGATAAGCATGGTCACTACACAAAAGCCTACAGTTGATGTGTCTACAGCAAGCACTAAGGGCTGGACATGAGATGAACGGTGAATGGATGATGAGTGCTTTGGGATCAGGCTGTGTGATGGGACCAAACAGGGAATTGGAAACTGAAACTAGGGGACAGATGACAGAGTGACAGGGACAGGCTTACCATCTGTGTGTTGGTTGTCATTAGCTGGGAGGAGGAAAGAGAAGCAAAAAAAATAGCAACACAAAGGTAAGAGGAGAGGAAGAAGAAGAGGAGAAGGCCAGAAGAAGAAAATCATAATAAAATAAACAACAGTTTTGTAGCTGGAGAAGAATAAAAATTCAATGCATAAAAAAAAATAAAAAAATAAAAAAAATAAAAAGTTAAATCAAGCAACTCAAAGCAGTCCGAAAAGGTTTCTGGAAAGAGTAATGCTGCTTGAAAATGAAAACAAAAAGAGAAACAGAGGAAGATGGAACCTGCCATGCGGTCGCGTCTTGGATATGAATGAGAGAACGTCTATCAGCTGCACGGACACTGCTTTTTTAAATTGATCTTTAACTGAAGTCAAAGGTATGTTTTCACTATTAATTTAACCTACCACTATATAACCACTTTCAGTTTTGAGTTGCACTTAATATAAAAAATAAAAAGCTAAAAGCAAAAAATAAATCTCTCAGATGCATCATATTAACAAATCCATCAAAGCAACTCTGTGTCTTTCAAAAGGCTGCAGTTAAAACACATGAACCTGGGTATTAAAAAAAGGTAAGAATACACTGGGATTTAAACCACAAAGAAAAATACCTGTGGTTTATGTGCATTAATAAACTTAAAACATCCCCAAAAGACTGAAAAAGACAAACGACAAGCAGCAAATTATAAATGTGTTTTATAGAGAAGTGCAGCACAACAGGCATGAACCTGCAGAGAATGTGCAAATTGACAAATTGTAATAATAGGAAATCAAAAATAGCCGCCTATAAAGCCTATAATTTGATATACATTTAAACGTCTGAGGTTCATGGCTTTCTATTACAAACTGTACTCAAAAAAAGGTGGTGGTGCTTATTACTTTGAAAGATGTACCATAAATCTGGTCCAAAAGTGAATTAAAAAGGAGCTGTCTCGGACACATGGATGTTACCTGTCCATTGCTGGTGAAGGTGGTGTTGTCAAACAGGAAGTAGGCACCAAAGAACATCACAATGGCATCATACACACCCAGGATAGTCCAATATAAGAAGATGGGCCAACGCAGCAAAGAGTTCTTAGCAATATCTCTGTCAAGACAAACACAAGATGATAGTACTGTTAATGACTCATGTTGACCATTTCTCGGATGAGCAATTACACAGTTACTGATCAATACTACATTAGCTGTCTTTGGGAAGACCTCAACCAGGAACGACCATGAGATATTCTTATTTGATTTTGTTTCCATGTGCAATAATTCATGATTACGTCACTGATACAGACGCCCTATACAAACACTAAAATACGAAATAACTTGAGAACATTTATGTGCCTTCAGAAGTCTCCTTGTTTGTGACAAAAGACAATTTTGAGAGTCATACGATGAGAAAAGGAAGAATTCAGACTGAGAACATAAATGTCTCGTCTAATCATGTGAAACCTCAAGTTTTCTATTTGGAAGTATTTTAGCTATGACCAAACTGAACCCAACTAAATCAAGTTAAAGAGGGAGGGTTTCTGCCCTCTGAGGCCTGATCTAAATGTACTGAGCAGTCCTGTACTGAGTCTTCTTTGCATGGATGTAAAATCCATAGAAAATGTTTATGCCTGCTGTCTATTAGTCAAATAAAATTAGTGGACTCTTTTGCTTTTGAAAATACTTAATCTTCCGCTGTTACTTTGTACATAAACAATCCAATGGAGGGACGGTAACAGAACGTCTGAAATATATTAATGGGTTTCTTTTGCTTATGAGGCTGAAGTAGACCCTGTGGTTGTTGGGGACATCTCTAGCTATTATATTAAATTATGGGCTGGGGTAGACTGAATCCCTGGGATCTAGATCTTATGTAGACATGTTACAGGAGGTTAGACTTCAAGTTGGAATGTTTGCAACTCCTCATTTTCACAACCAAACACAAATCTGTCCAACGTTTGTATAAGAAGTTTGCAGAGGCAGCAAGTAACAGTTTTACATGACACATATACACACACCCACTAGATATCGACACTAACCTATAGAGAGATGGGTCCTTCTTCAGGATGTCCATGTTAATGTGCTGCTCTATGAGACTGTAGAGCAGAATGGGCAGCGAGGTGAAGCTGATGTTGTACAGAGTCAAGTAGGCTGTATCATACAGTGGCTGGGGAGACGGGTAAAGAGAATTTAAGCTTTTTAGTTATTCTTTTTGTTTATTTTGAAAGAGAAAGAGAGAGAGAGAGAGAGAGAGAGAGAGAGAGAGAGAGAGAGAGAGAGAGAGAGAGAGAGAGAGAGAGAGAATGTATATGTACCTGTTGTGAGAAGCCACAGAAGAACTGGTAGAGGAACTGGGGGAAGATGAAACAGACATTCTGGGAAAAAAAAAGAAAACAAATGAGAAAAGAAAAGCCGGCAGCAGGTCAGGAGTTGTAGAAGGGATTAAAAGTATTGTTTTGTTTGTTTGTTGCAAATTCTTGCTGAAGCTTGTAATAAGTTTGAATGTAAATGTGTAAAAAATGTCTTTTTTTTTTACAAATGAATTTAAAAAGACCAGAACTAGAAATAAATCTACGTAACAGAAAATTGCAACTAGGTTACAGCCTCATAATAAAAAATACCCTGAAAAAAAAAAAATGTAAATGTATATGCAGTATATAAACTACAAAAAGTGTACATGAAATGAGCAGACAGACTACCTTGTAGAAGAAGTATTGCACAAGTTCAGAGATGCGTATGTAGTAATAGTGTCCATGGACAAGCAGCATTTTCTTGAGATGTTTGAACTTTGGGATGGCGTAGTCACTGTTCCTCACTGCCTGACGACCCTCCTTACCCATGATACCTAAAGAGGCCGAAAAAGGATACATTTCACACATTAGGTTTATGTTAACTTTTCCAGTTATGTTGTAACCATGACCACGTGTGTAAAAAGTGCTTCTATTCTTTCACTGTACATCTGATGTGGATGGAAATAAAGGCAGAGTGAGTTGTGGAAGATGTTAATATGACATATCATATTGTTAGTTACGTAGTTAAACGGACAAAACTGCCAGAGTACTAACCGATGCCAACATGGGCCTCTAGGATCATGCTGACATCGTTAGCTCCATCTCCAATGGCCAGCGTGATCGGGTGCTCCTTGGAGGCTTTGATCAGCTTCACAATCTAGAAATACAAGAAAAGTGGTATCATACCTTTAACTCCTTACAACAGCTTAACAGATCAGCACAAAGCATCCCTCCAGGACTTATATCTCACTTTAAATCCATATTGAGTCTTAGTGATATATGTGAAAACCATCATACTCATTCAGATTGATGTCTGTCAAAAAAAAAAAAAAAAAGGAATACAGGTGCAGTCCACAGCAGTTTTGGTACCTGTGCTTTCTGGAGTGGCGCCATTCGACAGCAGAGAACGGCGCTGCAGTTGCGGCAGATTTCTAGGAAGATCTCTTTGTAGTTCCCTGAAATTGAGTCCTCCTGGGTGGGCCTCATCACCGCAGAGAGAGTGGCTCCATCGATGATCAGACCATAGTCAGTACAGTCACCTGATAAACTGGACAAACAGAAGGCCTGTCAAATACAGGACAGCTTCACCATACTTCATTTAGCTACAATAAAACACTTTATTGTTGACTGATTGCAACATAGATAGAAAAAAAAACATTTTAATTAAAAAAACTTCTCATTTTAAAAGTATTTGAAGCATATAACAGGTTGTTTTTTGTAGAAGTATGATTTCCACTGCAAGCATATGTATGTGGCTCATTCCACGTTCCTAGATATTTCATCTGAAATCTTAAACAAGGTTGGCAAGCTGGTCACAGACAGACAGACAGACAGACAGACAGACAGACAGACAGACAGACAGACAGACAGACAGACAGACAGACACTACCTAGAGAAGGTGTCCCTGGTCATGCCTCCGTGTTGCCTCAGGACGGTCCTGCTCAGGTCAAACAGGACATCGTGAAGGCTCTGCTCCTCAGTACGTTTAGTGGTCAGCTCCAAGATCTGGGTGTTGCGGCGAAACAGCTTGCTGGCATAGCAGGTTGCAGCCGCCGTCTCCATCTTATCACCGGTCAGCACCCACACCTTCATACCTGCCTTGTGGAGAGACTCAATGGTGTCTGCCGCTTTTTCCTGGAGCCTGTCGTAAAGCAAAGTAGGAAAACACAGACCAAGAAAGAGAGTACGTATTAATGATGGGTAGGAGAATATAACACAGCAACAACAGAGCCGTACAGTATAACAATACTTGAATCATTTTTAAAGTGATGAGTTGACTTGCAATGCCCTCTGGGTTATCCAATCCCTTTGAAGCCTACACTGTAATTGCTTCAGAGGGTTGAACTGCCTCTTGCCCTCACTCAGTTACGCTCCCACAGAAGTGGGGCAGCACTTGTCATGCCAGCAGCCCGCACAGAATAAAGAGTTAGTGCTTTTGAAGTGCAGACATTACGATTCAAAAAGAGCAAGCATACAGTAACACTTGGGTGATTATAACAGACCGAAAGACTACATTTCTATATATTTGGCAGCAAAATTGCCCTTAGAAGAGATCGTCCACCTGTCCTCCACAGCAGTGGCTCCCAAGAGTATCAGGTCTTTCTCGATGAGGTCGTAGGCCTCGGCTAGTCGTTTGTCTCGGTCCTGCAGTGCCAACTTGGCCCCGTTCAGCAGGTGGCAAACCTCCTGGTACTGTTCGGGACTCAGAGGCCGATAGGCAACACAAAGTGTCCTCAGACCCTCCTGGAGGAGAGATTCAAACAGGGTTAGACTGGTATATCAAGGTTTTTTCCAATGGCCTTCTTTTTACATGTTCCATCTGAAACATGCTGTTTGTGCCCCAGATTCTAAACAAACAGCAAAATACAGATATTTGCTTGAGTTTGGACTCTGAATGTGAGTGTATGGTGTGTGTGGGTAGTAACTGCTCTTTTCATTTGAACCTCACCAGTACAACGCCCACCATAGATCTTTCTATTTCCACTGAAAGCTACGATTTATCTACAGCTGCAACCTCAACAAGCGCGGTCTTACTGACCTGGTTTCCACTACAGTTTCAATTCACTTTATTTAGTTCATCTTTATGGGTTATGTATTTTGGGAGTTATTATGTAATGAAGTTATGCAGTTAATTGCTTAACTGTTGCACACTTCCCCTCGTGCCTACTTATGTTGTTTATATTCTTCATTTCCAAGGAGAAGTTCATCAAATGTGGGTTTATAAAGAGAACAACAATTACAATAAAACACATCTTGTGACCTTATGGCTTTTTGTTTACTGTCCCATGCAATGTATGAATAATTTAAGTGTTTTAGGGTCGAGTAATGAGATTATGAAATACATATTAATTGTGAACAGCTGACAAGAAAAACGGATAGGGCATTGTATGTCTATTAGAAGCCACACTAGACCCTCAGTGGATAAATACAGAACTGTTCGATGGAAGTGGGCCATGCTCCAGTGATTGACTTCCTGTGGTAACCACGGCAACCACTGTGGTCATTTACAATAACTGTGGAGACCACTGACGTAACATAATCTTTAAAACTCTCACAAGGTGAATCATGGGAATAATCCTCCAACAGAAAAATACTTTCTGTAGTTTTATGAAACGAGTGATATGAGTGAATGACAAATATAATGCAAGTGTGTGTGTGTGTGTGTGCTCTCACCACTGCGTTGTGCTCCACCCGAGCTCTAACCTGATCCACTTTGCCCGATATAACCCTGGGGAAGATGGAGGAGTCTGCGCCTTTACAGAACAGATAGAGCTCACCTGCTCTCACACACACAAACGCACACACGTAAGCAAAAAAAAGAACAGAAAAGTATGTAAGAAACCATGTGCCATACACATGAACCTAAACATATACATGCATATTAACAGTTTGAAATGCCTTACCAGAGCTGGACCTGACAATGACGCTCATCCTCCGTCTGACTGAGTCGAATGTCAAAACCTCCAGCAGCTCAAACCTACAAAAAGAACCCACACAACTAAAATTGAAATTATCTTGTAGATTCATTCAAATTAAGGAAAGCATTGACACTAGCAGGCTGAAATGACCAGTAGAGTTCAGTAAAGAAAGGATCAGATTTTGAACAGCTTCATTTTAGCTGATATGGTCAATTAAAATATTATTTTGTCAGGAATAGCTCAAAACATATGTAATCAAAATCTTACATAAACCTTTAAAAATCCTATTACATGAGCTCAAACAGAGATTATCTGACCATCACTTTGAAAGCTGAACACCCTTTTCAGAGATAGTTTTCAGCCAACAATTATCTCTTTTCATCGCTGTTCTAAATTTAAACTCATAGCTGGAAGCCTGCTGGTTTCAGCAGTTACTGGGCTACTCCCACTTGTTGCTGAAGTGATGTCATTTTACAGCAATGCACATTCAGTTCAGATCAACTCTAATCTCTGCTCTGTTTTCATACACTGGCCATTAAGTTAACATTAACAAAACCAAGTATGGTAACATGCTGCAACCGAAACTTTCTGGGTCCAAAATGGTTAACAAAAATTAGTAAATGCCATCATTTTACATTTAGAGAAATTACCATGAGGAATATTCTAATCAGAGGCGTGTGGTAAATAAACAAATTACATACATAACAATAATAACAAGTGCTGTATGTGTTATAAATAACGTCTACAATAATTAAAAAGCCTATAGAAGAATTGTTGCTGAAGCTTAAAGAGATAAACAACATTGTTTTAAAGAGACACACTCACCTCTCAATCTCATCCTCCCTGTTCAAGATCTCCATGTGACTGTCCTTGAGTCTCAGATAGGTGAAACCAAGCCTGCGGCACAGAGTAAAGCACCGTTATTGGAAATAGAGTGACTGAACCGAATGTGTGTGTTTGAAAAATGCTCTGTGTGCACAGATGGCTTTATTTGCAATTCAACAGTCAGATTTATCATTGTGAAATTGTGTGTGTGTGTGTGTGTTCCACCTTTTCATGCCCTCCACCAGCGCCACCTCGTCTGGAGATGAGGAGATGTAGAAGGAAGTGGACTTGCCCTGGTGGATGCCATGCTTGATCCCATCCACCGTCTCCTCCTCCTTCACCTGCACCGTGTGGCACAAACACAGTGCCCGGAAAAACAGCTCTTCATGCTCCTGTGGTGGATGGACAACACAGCGTTACCCGAATGTACACACGTACAAGTACACGTACACACGTACACGTACACACACACGATGCTCACCCTGGCCCCAGGACCTGGCGATGTGTCGATCATGTCCATACCTGTTGCACCAGGCATCACCTAGCAACAACACAAATTAAGCACATTTAAATAGGATAATATTGACATAAACATAGGACATGTTGATGGTCTAAAATATAGTATATAGTCAATTATATTAAAATGCCCTAAAAAAGCAACAAAACAACAAAGGTGTGATGTGCTGTAGAGTGAGCCAGTGGCTATATTTTATTAATATCGTGCATGAGATTGAGCATAAAAGTTAATTCTTAATCTTGTAAATAGTAGTTTCTTGCTGCCTTGAGAGTGTGAGATGTGGTTGAAAGCTCCAGAAAAAAACTATTAAAAATAAAAAAATAAAAAATCAGTGTGTGCTGGTGGAAAGTGGAAGTCATTATAGTGTTAATCTTAAAGTTTATTGCAGGACTTGTGAGCAAACAAATAGTCCATCCATCAGGTTGTTACCTGTCCGTTACAGATAGCATGAGGTACATAAACGTGTCCGTCCACACAGCACTCGATGAACTCCATGTTGTTCTCTGTCAGAGTCCCTGTCTTGTCTGTAAACACATACTCCACCTGGACAGAGAGCAGGAAATGAGTTACAGCACAAGTCTCTATGCAACTTCTCTATACAGTAGTGGTGGGCGGATCGATCCAAATATCGATAATATCGATACAAACGTTGGTATTGATATTGATCAATACCAGTGTTAGGAGATCGGTACTTTAGTTTCTCTCCAGCATGCACTGCTGCGGTTTCATCAGAGAGGCGACCTGGCTGTCTGTGTAAGTGTCGATCCTGTCACAGTGCAGAGCAGGCCCACTTTGCAGTATCGCACACCACTACTGTACAGTACAGAAACGTTTGCTTTTATGTCAGCCTGTTGGAAGTCGTCTTTGCTACCTGTCCCAGCTCCTCGTTCAGGTCCGACGTGTTGACCACGGCTCTCTCTCCTAGCTCCTTGTCAAACATTTCATCATCCCACATGATGAAATAGGAGCCTAGGAACTTCTGCATCTCCACAGTGACGTACATGGAGACAGGGATGATGTAGTTGAAAAGAACCATAAAGGCCAAGAAGTCTGTGAATGCCCTGATCACCTGAGGAAGAGGAGGATGAGGAGGAGGGGATGAAGAATTCTTCTATTTATTTATTTTTTCAGATTGAGGGAATGTAATTAACAGACTCACGATGTGCCTCTGTCTCTCTGCTTCTGTCCTGTCGTTGTACCAGGGCTCGTCTCTGTTGGGGTCGGCCTGCCACGCATATTTCAGCACCGTGTTGATGAGTGCCTTGCCGATGAGAATGCACAGGTAGACCACCAGGTAGGCATTCATTGACCTGCAGGGAGAGACAACGAGGTCCGTTTTATATCTGAACATCTGGCCACATTAACACAAAAAATACCTCTGGTCCAGAGATAGAAACCAGGCACACCAAAGTGCATGGATTCAGAAAGACAATGCAGACCAGTCCCACAGGTACAGCAAAAGGCATTTTGGATTGTAACACACTGCATTTGTTAGAAATCAGTGTTGGAATGTAACAAAGTACAAATACTTGGCTACTGTACTTAAGTAGAATCTTCACGTATCTGTACTTCGTTATTTATAGTTCCTGAAACTTTTACTCCACTACATTTCCTAAATAAAATGTATACTTTTACTCCACTACATTACTCCTAAGCATCTTAGTTACTCGTTACTACAAAAAAGCAGGTTTGGCAAATCATTATTCCTAAATTGCCAAGATAATGCATGCTCCATTCCAGTTGGTAACCTAATGCCTGTTTGTTGCCTAGCGGCAAAAAAAACAAAAATAAACCATAGGCCAAAGAAGATAGATAGCTAAAGAAGAAGAGGAGGAGGAGGAAGCATAATGACTGAGAGTGTCATGGAAGCACCTGGTGCAGGCTCTGCCACCATGGTAACAGACGATGACCACCCCGACGACAGTGGTGAGGAAGATAAGGTTACACACCTTTGGCCATAACGTTCATAATCCCTTCCTTTAACTTTTACTTCTAATACTTAAGTAGGCTACATTTAATATCAGAAAATTACTTTTGATAGTTAAATATCAGCTACTTTAAGACTTTTACTCAAGAAATATTCTAAAAGGAGACTTTAACCTTTTCTGGTAAGATACTTTTACTCAAGTATTGCTTTCAAATATTTTATACAAGACTGTTAGAAATAGATACTCATGTATAAAACGGAACAGCTGACACAAGGCATTTATTTCGAGCCAAGTACATTTTGGCAAAAGGAAGACAAATGCAATTCCAATGAGTTAAATCAGGCCCACACTGTTACCAAGTGTAAATGTAATCCACCTACAGTCATTCATATCTACAAGCCATCTGGATAGAAGACACACGTCAACGCCAGATGGAAAGAAAGAGATCCACTCCGTGCAGTGAGCCAGAGAGACACAAGGACTCTCAGTCAGTGAATTGATGGATGGGTAAAAAATATAAATGATTATCGAAGCCAGTGTTCACAATTTATAATAAGTAAATGAGAAGGAAAGAGAGAGAGAGAGCCTACTTTTCCACTGCGGACCGTTTCTGAGTCTTGGACTGGTAGTTGAGAGCCATCTTGGTTTCCATGCCAGTGTAGATGGCAACCGCTAAAAGGGAGGCAGACATCATCTTAACTCAAAGTCCATTTACTAGCTTTTTCCAAAGCTTTTAATCACATCTAACAGTCTTCTCACAAACTCCATCAGTTGAGGAGGACAGTGAGAAACAGTTGAAAGCTCTGGAAAAAGCTAGTTTGACAAAAAAAAGAGAAAAGATCTAAACTTATTCTAGCATATTAGTCAATTTCAGGTGATATTACCATATATGTGTGCAGTGTTCTTGAGTGTGGCTCCTCGGAGCAGCAGGTTCTCTGCTCCCAATGGCCTGCAAAATTAAAAAGAAATTAATTAAAATCAAGCCCCTGCTCAGAGACGTCAAAAAGAAACTAAATCAAACTAATTTAGACAAAATGATTAATACAATGGCAAACAAAAGACGGACGTTGTGATGATACGGTGATCTTCACTTTTGGGGATAACGAGCTGGAGGTTGCTGACAAATTATCAAAAGAGATGCAAAAAGTTGCAGTATGGTTGCAGACGTCCTGTCTGACCTTAAAACGTTGATAAAACGGTTTCAATGTTTTTTTCAAATAAACGTAAATTACAACTAACTCAAGAAATTCAAGTAAATGGACAAAAAATTAAAAATGTAAATGAAACAAAATATTTAGGTCTAGTACTTGATTCGAACCTTGGTTTTAAAAGTCACATAAAAGAAATTGGTAATAAATTGAAATTTAATTTGATGAATTATAAACATATTAGAAATTCATTAACTACTGAAGCCTCACATATATACCTCAATACTATGATTGTTCCACATCTTCTGTATTGCATGTCTAGTTGGTCTCAGGCGTGTAAAACATCGTTAAAATTACTTGAATCATTATATAAAAGAGCCATAAAAATTCATGATAAAAAGTCTCGCCAGTATCATCACTGTAAAGTTCAAAATAAATAACATTTTGAGTTTTGAAAACCTAATTAAATATAATCACATTTCTGCTCTATTTAAAATTATTCATAACAACGCTGCTCCCCCTTTGAGAAAATTTGTCACAATGAATTCGGAGAGAATCTCTAGAGCCACACGGTCGACAGTCAGAGGAGAGTGCAGCGTTCCAAGACGTAGAACCACATATGGTCAACAATCGTTTTCTTATAAAGCAACAAGCCTTTGGAACACTCTTCCAAACGAAATTATTTCATGCACAAATTATAGTACTTTTACACGCCTGACCGAACAGTGGTTATTATCAAAGCAAATTTGTACGCACTGAATGATTGTGATATGAATGATGTAAACTGTGAGTGAGTGAGTGATAGATTCCTGAAATGGAGAGTGTTTCTATGATGTGAGTGAAGTAATGCTTTCATGTATTATTGTGTATATATTTTATGAATTTTTGTAAGTAGAACATCAACCTGTCCAGGGACTGCGGGTGGAAATTAGCATTTTCTGCTATAACCTGGCACATGACATCTCTTCTTTTATAGACTAATGTTTCTTGTGTATTGTCCCTGATCAAATAAAGAAATTAAATTAAATTAAGTAACAGGAATACTCAAATATAGAAAAGAATAACCTTTCCAACATGTCTCAGGGATGAGAGTACTTTGACTAAATATGAAACAACAATTGGTGGAATGATTTGGAGTTTACAGTGGTATTTTGGAAAAATCTACTTTGATCTTTACTGGAAAAAAAATGGACCGTATTCCTGGACCTGGAGCATTTGAGGGCTTTGGGTTACCTGGCCACTGGCTCATTGTCCATGTAGATATTGATACGGCCAACGAATCTGTGACGTAACAGGAAAGACGTGTTTCAAACATTTATTTGTCAATACAGTGTTTTTCAGTTGTGTGCATGCATAGTGTGTTGTACTGACTTGTACAGGTCCGGCTGTGGTTGTTCACATTCTATAGTGGCGTGGATGGTGTCTACCTCCTCCTCTGTGTTGTAAGCTTTGGTGTCCTGAACTGCATAGTATGTCTAGGAACGAGAGAACGGATGGGTGAATGAAAAGAGACCAAATAAGACCTTTGCTATGAAAACTGGCAGCCTTAACTTGAAGGAAGTAAATCAAATATTCAGGTTGGATAAAGTGAACTAACCGGCCTGTACTTTAATACCACACACATACTGTACAGTACACACCTTGTGGCTGCTCTCTCCGTCCAGACTGGCTGTAGTAACATAGCAGGTCCCATCATCTCGAGACGTGGAAAGAAGGATGAGGTCGCAGGGAAAAGTCTCATTTTCTTTCATCAAGATGACATCTCCAACCTGAGAAAGAAAAAAAAAAAAAAAAAAAAAAAAAAAAAGAGGCATCCTATTTTTATTTTCAAAAATGCCTGTGGCATGCCTAGATGTAGTGTCTTCAAGGATGGCATGTCACATCCTGTTTCTACTAATGTAGTTAAGCTAACCTTCTGCTTTACCACCTGTAAACCTTCAGTTCAGCCAACAGTCACAAACGGTCACATTCTCTCACAGGACATTTGATCCTTTAGCTGATCCTCTGCATCTGTTATTTTAGCTGCAATTTCACTCTGTATACATTACATACAGTACTACAACAGACTTCAAAAGCTGAATTACACACACACACTTCTATATGGGGTGAGACTCTAGTGATTCTCTCTCACACACACACACACACACACACACACACACACACACACACACACACACACACACACACACACACACACACACACACACACACACACACACACACACACACACACACACACACACACACACACACACACACACACACACACCCTGAGCTTGCGACTTTGTTTGCAGACCACTTTCCCGTTCTCCACCACGTGGACGGGACACTGGTTGATAGCGTTGTCTGCTTTGTGTCTCAACCAGTCCTCATAACCCTGTCATAGGAAAACAGAGACAGAGAGGGTGGGATGTAAAGGTGTTGTGATGAAGTGTGTGTGTTTGTGTTTGTAGTGCTAATGGTGTAGTGTTTAATGTCAATATCTAATCGAAGCAAAGTGAAAACCTTTGGCTCTCACCTGTTTAATGGCTGTGACTGTGATAACAAAGAAAAGCGGCAGCCCGCTGGTGATTGGACTGGTGGGAGTGTCGATGATCAACTGAAGTGACACACAAAGACAGAGAGAATTAAATGACGGACATGGATTTAGGGCAGAATAATGCATCAAAATGACAGACAGCTTTAAAAAAGGTGCACTAAGTAATAGGTGACCCTTACAGAACTCGACAGTGAGGAAATTAGAAGTACAAAAATATTGATGGACCTAATCTCCTACACTCGCAAACAAATAATGGTTCTTTTAATTACATTAAGTGAAATTCTATAGCGGCAGTTCTTTTTTTTTATTTATGTAAATTGTCCTTGAATTATGTGAAAACCTTTTTTTTTTTTTTTTTTTTTTTTAAATATGATTTGTTCTGCAAGTTTTTCCTACTTGATTCTTGCCAAATTGTATATAACAGGTCACTCACAATACATAAAATCAGCCCATTAATTAAAGACATTTTAGTATGATGGTTTCCAGGGTACAAGCGGCCAAAATGGGTTTCCTCAGGAGGGTGGCTGGCGTCTCCCTTAGAGATAGGGTGAGAAGCTCAGTCATCCGTGAGGAGCTCGGAGTAGAGCCGCTGCTCCTTTGCGTCGAAAGGAGCCAGTTGAGGTGGTTCGGGCATCTGGTAAGGATGCCCCCTGGGCGCCTCCCTAGGGAGGTGTTCCAGGCACGTCCAGCTGGGAGGAGGCCTCGGGGAAGACCCAGGACTAGGTGGAGGGATTATATCTCCAACCTGGCCTGGGAACGCCTCGGGATCCCCCAGTCGGAGCTCGTTAATGTTGCTCGGGAAAAGGGAAGTTTGGGGTCCCCTGCTGGAGATGCTCCCCCCGCGACCCGGCACCGGATAAGCGGACGAAGATGGATGGATGGATGGTTTCTTTTTTACTGTAGAACTATTATAGTATTTTAACAAAATGAGTAGCAGAGGATCCTTGCATGTTTTGTAGAAACCAAAACAGTGAAAAGACAGAAAAACATTTAAAATGGCTGTAATTAATGTAAACAGAAACAGAAAAACGCTTTTACCTGAACCAGAAATATGATGAGAAAGTAGAAGTTGGCGACTCTCCTGAACTGCTCAAACATATTCTTCGGGACGAAGTTCAAAAATGTGTACTGTGAAGACACGAGACAGTTCAGTCAAACCAATCATTGAGTGTCAAGTGTTCAAATCCCAGCTCACTGTTATCACTAGCTAGCCATGTCAAATGTCAGAGATTAACAAGAACTTTTAAAGAGACTAACAACATGGAGGCAATATGTGGCTTCTTGCTTTTAGAAATCATATGCCTATAGAGTTTTAATACAGTAGATATTAAGATGCTTTTTCATTGATTTTTATGTGGAGTCGGACAGTATCACAGATAAACAATAAATTAACCACAGCCATAAAAACATTTTACAAACATGATAGACAGAAGAAAATTATTGATAAATAAACCACTGGCTGAAGTGGCTAAACAGATTTAATTGAATAATTTAAAGTGCTCATATTATGCTTTTTGGCTTTTCCCCTTTCCTTTATTGTGATATATATCTTTTTTGTGCATGTTATAGGTTTACAAAGTGAAAAAGCCCGAAGATCACCCGAAAGGGACTTACCATCTCCAACAGAATACACTGTTCACAAACTGCTCCAAACTGCTCTATTGTAGTCCAGCCTTTACTTCAGAGACAAACGTGGTCACTTTGTAACACACGGTATAATGCTCGCCTAGCTGCTAGCATGGCACGCCCTCATACTCTGCAACTGACTGGCTAGTAGTCACTAGTCCTTACCTATTTACTGCACATGTGTGACTCCCAACAAAGATGGAACAGAAGTGAGATGTCTCACTCTGTAGCTAAAAGAGAGAGCTCAACACACAGGGTGAAAAGAGGAGCTGCAGCAATGTGCAGGACAACAAAAATATGACCACATAAACCTATTCTGGTACAACCTCTAAATACAATTATGAACCTAAAAATGAGCATCATATGAGCACTTTAAATATTGAGAGCATCTTATCTTTAAAATACAATATCCACTCTTCTAAAATCACCTTCCTGAAACACTGTGTCTTATTACCAAGAAAAACTAACTCACACAATAAAAGACAAGTTTGTTGTTTTCTGTCATGTATTTTTGTTCAAGTATCTATGCTACTTCAGCGTGTTTTGACCTTTGTGTGTATGCGTGGGTGTTTTCGCTGACCTTGGAGGAGACTATTCTGTTGTCAGGGAATCTTTGTTGTATAAAGGCTTCTGTTCCTGGAGGAGGCTCCTTGTGTCCAATGAAAATCGTCCTGCTGTCCACCCAGTTCTCCTCACCAACACACTGCAGGGGGGACAAAGAAAAGTTTGAGTGTTCACTGGAGCATACACGTTTCTCTGTGTTTGTGTAATGTCAGTTTTCATTTTAAATAATTCCGTAGGTGATATGCAGTATGGGTCAGTGGGTAAAGCTTTGCATTTTTGGACTCCCAAATGTAACTAGGTTTCAATGGGAGATGAATAAATGTATGATGATCCTATACACTCACATACACACAAACTCACTCTCTCACACACTTGTAACATAATACTGTGTGACACACTGAAGCAGATTACAGAACGTCAGAATGAATGAGTAATTTCTCCTCCATGAATGGGAACTTTTGTTACCACGGTTACATGGACCTGCATGTGACTCAGACTGGAATGCCACACACACACACACACACACACACACACACACACACACACACACACACACACACACACACACACACACACACACACACACACACACACACACACACACACACACACACACACACACACACACACACACACACACACACACACACACACACACACACACACACACACACACACACACACACACGAGAGCAATGAAAGGAAGTGAAGGGAAAATTGAAAGCAAGGGGAAATTGACGTACAAATAACTATTGATGTCTTCAAGACATACAGCATATCATCCCTACTTCCCTGTCTTCATTGCCCTCTTCTTTACCTTTTGAAAGTCCAGTGTTGAAGCTGTATTGAGACTGAACCAACATCACATCCATCCTATCAGAGAGGGGCCGTACTAACTGACCGATATAAGGAGGAGATGAAAACCAGATAGCATGGGCAGCTTGCCAACTTTGTTGCCCACACAGTTAATGTTCCTCCTCTTCTCTCCCACCTGCCTGCTCCATCTGTTCACCTAACATGTTTCTTACACACTTCCCGTTACTTGTATGCATATGGAACAGAGCCATAAATATACAGGAACACAAAGGTGTTACATAAATATACTGTACATTATGGAGATGCTACTAGTTGCTGGTAGCTCGTTAGCCTGAAAATTAGATTAGCCAATTATCGAAAAATAACTGAAATAGCTGCAGCACTAATGTTGTAAATGAAAAAGGTCAGTGCTCTATTCATAAAATGTAAAATTTGCACAACAAAATACAAATGGAAGGCAAACAAACAATACAAATAATATCATTATCAGTTTCCTTAACAGCCTTTTGTCAATTACTTCAACATGAGCTATGGGATGGCAAGTGAAATTTTAAGAATATTATGGAAAAGACAGTCTGTGACATCCTACATGTGTTGAGTTAGTTTTTTGCATGGTTGGTTGGCCATGATGTAATCAGTGGTGTGCCTGCAGTGATACATTTTGCATTTTGACATGAGAGCCATATTTGTCTGATAAAGACCTGGGAGGATCAAAACTTTGCCAAGTTCAGTTCAATTAGGTGTGTGAGCTATAATCTGATGTGCAGACACGTACATGTATACATGGAAAACAGGTAATGATAATGTGTAGTATTGTTACATGAATCGGTGTTGATCAGAGTCAGATGGCGCTGACTGAGAATCAGTGGGCCTCCTCTCTTACTGTCATCTCCCTCCTTAATGCAGCTTTATTGGTTTTCTCACCTCTTTCCTCTCCATCCCTCACCACAACCTGGATGGCCTCTAAGCGGACATCTCTCTCTTATCGATTACGTTTAGCTTTCCCCTGGATTCAAGCTTTTTACATGAAAGCCTGTCTATGTTTAATCAAATAAAACTACATCTTCACAAAATAAAAATAAAAAACTGCCCTGTATTAGCTCGAGCATTAAGCCTTTGGATGTAACGGGAGACTTTGGGCTATTCTGGACTTCAATAAATCACTTTAGCAGCGTTTCATGTTACAGGACGCGGCAGGTTTCAGGGTGTATTTATAGTTGGAAGGGAAACATTTGTGGTCAGGACAAAGGGATGGAGAGAGTCCGCAGGTTTTGTTTCTGTCGGCCTCACTCAGCACCAACATCCATATTCCTTAAAGCCACATTAGACGTGCACACGCACACGCACACTCACACGGTCCGTTTCAGAAAGCAGGTTCAGTGAAAACTGAGTTTGTTAATCCTGAGATGAGGGGAAACTCAACTCTTTTCCGTTTCAGAAAGAGAAGTTAATCAAACCTGAGAGGGGGGTGGCAGGGGGGGGGCGTAACTCCAGCCCGTTTCAGAAAGAGAGGTAACTTAACCTCAGAGTCAGTTACTATGGTAACTGAGCCTGTGAACCTAACCTGGTCGAGAGCAGGTTCCTCAATAAACCTTGAGTTTCTCTCAGTCTCCTCCCTCTGACACAGCGCGCTTTCATTTCCTCATTCATTCAGTCTGTATCAGGCGCATTTTAGCGCAGTTTGTTATAGGCTATGCATGAATAAAAAAAGGTGTTGGTTTATTAACCGTGTTAGGCAGACTATACGTTTTTTCTTCCTCAAAACTTGGCATGTCCTTCTGTGGATGATCCTGCTGATGAAGAAGCTGTATTACTTCCCAGGGAGTTAAACATACGTCGGGAGCATTTTCATTTCCAGATACTAGCCTACCTATTTGAGCGGTATCGTTTTTCTTCCCAGTCTATCAGTTATGTAGCCTACATAACTTTATCGTCCTCATATCACTAACGGCACCCATCATGGACATGCTTTACATCCCAGAAGATTCTTTGCGTCGCATTAACTTTTTTTGCCAATGGCAGTTTTCTTTACAACTTTGGTGATGCTGAGCATATAAGTAAAGCCACTGTAGCAAAGCGCGCCGTCAGAAGAATGTGACTCGCTCTGAAACATTTTTTTTAATGTTTTTGTAGTGTTCCCTGGAGACAAACCAGTAAGAGCCATTAAAAAAGGAGTTCCACAGGTTTGCAGGTGAATGATGTAAACCCTTTGAATTAAGAGATTATGAATTATAATTCTGTTAATGATGGTGCTGCAGCGTCAGTACCTAGTACTTTTTCGCCCGCAATATTGCACCTAAATGAAATAGATTGTAGGTTCAATACCATTTCACCCAGTAATATTATACTTATGATTAAATATGATATTTATACACTATATCGGAACTTAAGCATTTAATTTAACAGCAATTGCCGCTGTGTTGCACACATGTTCAAACTCGCTGTATGTGCACATGAGTATTTCCGCCGACCAGTTTGTTTGTGGTTGTTGCCATGGTGAATTGTAGTATAATGGCTCCATTCATGCTGCCTTTTTATTGTGGTGGTGCACGCACTTAACTCTGAGTGAAGCTACTCTGAGTTGATTGAACCAACTCAAATTAGCTGTTCTGGAACCGAAAACTCAGCATTTCCCATCTCAGGGTAAATCAACTCAGAGATCACTTTTAGACTCCGTTTGTTAAACCTGCTTCCTGAAATGGGCCCCAGGTATACACAAACAATCACACACAATGTTGTCAATTGTGTGGTGTATGTGTGTTTTGCTGTATGTCTTTACAAAGACAGAAAGATAAGAGAACTCATCCAAAGTGAGAACAATACACCTGGGGTCATTTGAGAGTTAGGACTTTTTTTTTTTTTTTTTTTTTTTTTAGGTAACCTTTAGGGAAAGGGGAAGAGCCTGAATGTACAAACAGGTGCACAGAGCACTTGTGTTTTAGAGAAGTGAAACTAACACTTTGAGTGTAGTTCTAAAACTAATATAATAATAAATACCTCTAGCAATTCAATAAGGAGGATACTGCTTTTAGTATGGTTTTATTTCTCTCTCTCTCTCTCTCTCTCTCTGTATTTTGGAGATATGCCATAAGGTTTGTGTAAAAGTGACCTTCTTAAGATGTTCATGTCAACATGCAAGTAAAAGGAAGTGTTACCCAATTTTGGCTTCACAGAAATCCCCCAACCTTGGACTATGCTCTAATGAAAAGATGACCTGCACCCTTCAAATATAGAGAGACGAGGGAGAAAAATACTGGATCAAATAGTATTGTTACTCTCAGACAGACACTAATTAATGCTTTTTTAAACATTCTTATTGTCGTCTTTTTTATTAGGTAGCCTAACTGAACTTAATCCCTGTATAATGAATTGTACCTGTGTATCTGTTGGTGTTCCTAGTCCTCATGTTTTTCTGCTGCATTTCAGTTTCTCTATTACATTTCAAATTAAAGATGCTTCCAACAAAGCAGATCATTCAGATTTCAAACTTCAACCAATCACTTATCTTAATAACTGAAATATTTACTAAAATGTGTCATTAAGTTGTTGCTTTAAAAACAACAATGATTATTCCCACAAGACCTGAATGCAGCATTACAGAGGCAGAAACTGAAGCCACACTGTGATCAGAAACCATATTGTAAACAGGAAGAGCTGGACCCACCCACCATCTCTTTTGTTGGTAATACTGGAGGAAAACACACACACACACACACACACACACACACACACACACACACACACACACACACACACACACACACACACACACACACACACACACACACACACACACACACACACACACACACACACACACACACACACACACACACACACACACACACACACACACACACACACACACACACACACACACACACACACACACACACACACACACACACACACACACACACACAACCCTCTCCACCAGAAACACCAACAACAAGAAGAGAACCATATTTGATGTGCAGCATCAGATGGAGGTGTGTGTGTTATTTCCTCCAGTATTACCAACATAAGAGATGCTATTCTTCAACAACTTTGATTACACATTACACCCACACATGAGACACAACTCACAGATGGACAAGACTTAGACACACATCAAAAACCACTGCAGAGCACAGGCAAAGCCCTATAAACCATTACATACATACATCATAAAATTTGTGAAACTGTTTTTGTGAAGTTTGTGATTTGAAACTATCAAAAAATGGTGTTCAGTCTCTGGGGTAATACTGCAGTTAGTGCTGTGTGATGCCTGGCAAGTAAAGATAACATTTACAGAATAGTGCAAGCAGGAAATAGGAATCACTGCAACACACACAAATGACTGCAGCTTTAAAGGCTGAGCTGTTGGACTGATGACCAATCCCGTTGCAACAGGCAGCACTGGAAATAAGTCTCAACAAAAGCTACGGACGACAACCTGCTCTCTGCGATACCACTGACAGAAACACACACAAACCCTTCACACACTTTCACATCTAAACACTGTGTCATATATTAGGGTTGCATGTGCAAACGCGATTGAATGCAAGCACACATGCTGCACGAGTGTGTGTTCTCTCTCTGCTGCCACTGAGCTACAGAGATAAGAGAAATCTCGTCCCATTCACTAAATCACTAGGCATTAAATACAGATACATAGTGTGTGTGATTCTGCCTTTGACTACTGCACTTGCAATTTTGTTTTGACTAAAAGGGTGAAAAGGATAAAAATGAAGGTGTGTAGAAAACAGTGGAGTGCTTTAGCAAGGCGTTTTCCAAAGTCACCACTTTCTCCATGGCTATTCCCGATGGATTCAAAGTTTAAAAAAAAGGCACTGGGGCAGGTTGAAAATAGCAATGAACACGTACTAGCTTGTTTTTTATATGCACGTGGAGATCTTGTGCTGTATGTCAGCTAGTAGGCCTGAGAGGAAGTGAGTAACTGCTGCAGTATGTACATCCACACTGCAGAGGGATAAAAATAAAATAAAAAATTAAACATTTAATGTCAACCCACCTGTGCTTTGTGTATTGTTATCTTCATATGTGTATGTGGTATTCGGATAAACGTCCTGATATCTGTGTGTGACGGTCTGGGTTGGGCGCGCGCGTGTGTGTGTTTGTGTGTGTTACCTAAGTCACAGATGAAATACCAGCTGTGCTTCACGTCTGTCACCATACCGCCCAGGCTCACCCGGCCCCACAGGCCAGACCAAATAAGATAATGATTAATCCTTATCATCCACCTCCAAAACGCCACCCTCCCACCTTTAACCACGATGGTGTGTTCAGACTGTGACCAAAACAGTCAGCAGAGCGTTTAGAGTGTGTCAAGCTTTTTTTGTCGCCATCAGCAGCCAATCAGAGCTCTGTGATTCCAAGCAGTTGAGATTTTTAATTCCGCCTGTATGCTAAATTGACCAACCACTATTGGAAACCCCATAACCTTTAATGAATACTGTATGAACATGTCATACTCTTTTCCGCACAGTGGTTTAGCTGCTTTTCTAAACAGATGAATAGTCTGGTTTCTAAGTCTATCCCTCTAATTCTCATTCAATAAAAAAAAAAAAAAAAAAAAAAAAAAAAAAAAAAAAAAAAAGTACAGTGTCACCCAAAAGCTGCTGCTGATGATGATCACAGATGTGAACAGTCTGAACAGGCAGGGGCAGGGCAAAACAAATCCCCAGCAGTGATACCCATGGCGTGGTTATGTGTCCCAACGAATGCCTGTTAAGTAGGGGGTGAAATGAACCTCCATGCAGTTGTGCCTTAAAGGTCTCTATTTTATGCTCATTTTGCATATTTTGGGTTTCTACTAGAACATGTTTGCATCCTTTAATGTTCAAAAAACACATTATTTTTCTCATATGGTCTGTATACCTGAATACGTTCCGTTATAGCGCCTGGCGCCTAATCATCTAGAGATCTATTCTAAATCAATATGGAAATATACTTTAAAGATCTGAAGCCTTAGGGGAATAATATGATTTATTATGAATGAGCACTTGTGCATGATTAAATAACACCAGGTTGCTGCAGCCTGTGTCTCTATTATTTCTGTGTGACGACACAATGACAATACAGTTTAGTCTTGTCTAACACAAATAATTAGGGGTGGGAGACATTTCTTTTCTTTTTTTATCATATGTATCGTGATTTATTTTTTTATTGATTCTTTTCCCTAGAATCAATATTTTTTATTTCCTCATATCCAGCAAAACAAGGCGAAAGCAGAAAATGCAGGAAATACATGTTATGTACTGACTGACACAATTAGTTTCTCATGATATATTGCCTCTAGAAGTTTATTATTCAACTTTTGTTTTTGTTAAAGAAGGACAAGAAAATCGCAATACTCAATACTATGAAAAATCACAATAAATTAAAATCGCGATACAAATCGAATAGGCACCCATGTATCGTGAAAGAATCAAATCAGGACAAAAGAATCATCCTAGCCCTGATACATGCATTGCATGGAAACACGAAAACATCATTACGCTGTTTCCCGGAGGTGTTTTTTGTATCTCAGTACAACACACAACACTCCCACAAGACCGACCCTTCCTGCTGAATCCCTGCTCCCCTCTGTGATAAACTATTGAAAGAGGAGAGGAGAGGAGAGGAGATAACCTTCCAACCTTTTGTCAGCTATACAGAGAAATGAATTAGCCTGGTTTTCACAGAGCAGATCCCATTAGGGAACTGGGATAATGGGCCTGCTTTACCACACCTCACGCATGACTTCTAGCTCTAGAAAGCTCTTAAACTTTGACCACATTAACGGCCCAAATTACCCAAAATTATAAATATTCAATGTTTTTCAAAGGTATTTTTTTGCCTCAGAGTTGGAGAACCTCTGTACAACATTACTACACCTTTCCCCTGAAAGCTACTGTAACGACATTGCTTGTTTAAGCAGCTTTAGGCAGCGATTGCACTCAATGAAGTAGATGCAGGATATTGCAGGATAGACGCAGCCCGGCTCATAGGCTAACCATTGTGCTTCTCCTCAGAGCTGGATAGAAGACCATTGTTATGACTTTACTGTGGATAAGCAGTCATTCTTTGGATGTCAAGGGAATAAACTTACATGCTGGTCATACTTGCTTCATTGTGTCTGCTACTGCGTGTATGTGAGAGGGAGAAACTGGAAGGGAGTGCTGCTGATGATCACAAGATCCCCCATGACTTGACCTAACGCTGCATTCAGGTCACATAAGAATAAATGTGATGAATGCTCGACAGTTAAAAGTAACAACTCAGAAGCTTTCAGTACTTATTCAGCAGGTTGTAGAAAATGCCAATGATTCAGGTGACAATGAAAGCACCTCGACTCGCAAACATCACATGGAAAACATGACCAGTGTGACTCTTTCTCTAATCTTCCCAGATGGCATTAAAAACGAATTAAACCAATGCACATAGTGTCCTTGAGGTCCTAATGAAAATAAACAGCACATCAGGTAGACAGTCATAGAGACACACACTGAATCCAACCAATTCCAGTGAAAAAATAATTAGTAAATGGTGAAGTAAATTGGGTGTAAATGCATCTGTAACAAAGTGACTGTACTACTTCTCTCAGCAAATTCTTCAGTAAAACATGTCTGTGTTTAGTACCTAGGTCACACTCAGTGCCTGCATTGATCTGTGGACACTTGGCTCGCTTTAAATAACTCCAACTCTGCCTTTGAAAGGCAGTGAGCTTTTATGAGCGAGTTACAACACTCACTTTTGCAGGCGTCTAGAAGTTTTACATTAAGTATGTTGAAGAGTCTAGAGATATCAAATATTTAGTGGATACAGCAAAATAACGATTTTGGTGCAGGATATGATCTGGACAATAACTTCTTTCCAGTTATGGCAGAGGATTAAAAAAAAGCAACTGAAAAATAGTGCTTTGGAACTTTGATAAGATGCTAGTTCACTTTCAGGGGACCGTTAGCTTAGCTTAGCACAAAATCTGGAAGCAGGGGGAAAGTTCAGCACCTCTAAAGCTCATTAGATAACATGTTATATTGTTTAATACGTTCAAAAAACAAAGACCAAAAAAATGTTACTGGTGGTTTTACAATGGGTTATGTGCCAGACTATTTCTTGGCCAGGAGCAGTAACTTCCTGGAGTCTCCTCTGGTTGCCCAGCAACCTCACAGTGGACTCTTCCCGCATCTCCATTAAGCTTTAATGGACGAGTAGCATCAATTGTAGCTTTCCTTCAACTCTTTCGCCACAGTAATGTTTTTTGTTTCAACACTTTGCAGCAGCAGACGTTGTGTTACAGTAACATGTGGAGCTTTTAAAGCCTCTACACTCAGTAAAAATGTAGGCTATATAGTACAAAACTGATTTCATCCACTGACAAAGCATCTCTGGTAAAAGCTGTGCATGTATTTGTATTCTTGTTAACAACCTGCATTCTTGTGGAGTTTCATTATGAGAGTCTGCTCTGTTCAGTCCCATTAGCTGCTGGTCTAATGTACATGTGCTTTACCTCACTCTGTTAGTGCTCTTACTTCCTGCTGTAAAGCAATGATGTCTACTTGTCTCCCAGGAGCTCAGAGAAAAGTACCAAAATGCTTTTAATCTTCTTCCAATGCGTTTATTTAAAAAAAGAAAATTCCATTCTCTCCATCTCTCTCCTTCTCGTTTATGGGAGCACTTCTGGGTCTTCCCTAATGTTTGTCCTGTAGGGACACTGCTGCTTAATGGTGTTCATTACACTGTTTGTGCTGCCTGATTATTCATCTGTCTGTTTGATCCTTCTCCGTCTCCATATCTACTCCTTTTTTCGGTTTGCCAGTTGAACTGACATGTGGCTCCTCTGTAGCTGGCCCGTCCTCCTGGTTGGTCTCCAGGGACTCTAAATCTGTCAACTCCTAATTCAAGTCTCTCTCTGGAGCCCCGTTCTCTTTGTTTTCACTCAGTTTGAATCAATTTTGAAATGCTGCTGCTCAAATATTAGGGATTCCCAACAGGCTGTCAGTAAATGTAAATGATGCCCACGAGACAGCTGATGTTCCTCTTCTTTCCTCCTGAAGACCAAAACAAACTAATGCATTTCAAAAGCACAAACTAGTGGGCACTTTATACTATCCATGAAACAACAACACCTGCAATACATCTTATGGTGGACATATTCATTTTGAAGCTTGACTACAGCTTCCACATTTCATGATTCGTTATTCCGAATGAATACAGTTCCTGCTCTTACTTTCTTTTTTTCCCCTTACCATCTTCCTTCCACATTCTGTGCCCTGATTACATTTCTACTGTCCTGCACTCTGCTAGTCTGATCGGTTATGTTGCATCACTGTTGTTGCATAGTTACAGCACAAGTACATAATGTTGGTTCAGTTACATTTGGTTACAAGTGTAATTGCCAATCATTTGACACTGACATCATGCTAAATAACTTCTCTATGTTCTGCTCTTCTATTTTATTATTGCACACCGATTAGTTCTCTGCAGTTTATTACCCTTGAGTTGAGTTTGTTCGTTTTTTTTCTCTGTTTAGTTGAACTTCACTGCTCCCTGTTCTGTTCATGGGGTTTCATTGTCTCATGTCCCCATGAATCTCGCTGCCAAAGACAGACAGACAGACAGACACAAAATGGTGCAGGAGAGGAGAAAATTACTATATTGTCAGTTTGTTCTTCATTATCTTCTTGACAACCATGAGATTAACTATCTCCCTCTGCGCTCACTTTAACCACTGACTTTTTTTCTCACTGTCCACCATCCGTTGATGCTTTTTGTCCCTCCTCCTCCTCCTCCTCCTCCTCCTCCTCCTCCTCCTCCTCCTCCTCCTCCTCCTCCTCCTCCTCCTCCTCCTCCTCCTCCTCCTCCTCCTCCTCCTGACTCTGACTGACATCTGCCAGTCTAATACTCTCAGGGAGATTGAGAGCTGTGATGTTTTTTTTTTAATGGTCAATAAGAGGGACACAGACTGACAAACAAAAACCAAAAACAATTGTTGACTATTTTTTCTTCATTCCTCCATTCCTGAAAACTGCTTGGCAAAAAGTGTGATTATCACATCTCAGTGGGAGGGTAAAAATCAAGAGGGGTGAGGGGAACCAAATGGCATCATGTGGCCCTCATGAGACCAGTCACCTGATTAGGGCCAAGCACCATGGTGGAAATGAATTCCTAGAAGTCATGAGATCTTTGTAAGATCAGCTCAGTCCACTGAGCCCTGCATCTACTCCACTCCTTCCACCAGTGCTAGCTTCAACTATTTATAAGATCTTGCTGGAATTGAAAAAGTTCTTCATATTTAAATATATAGAAAACTGAAAGCAATATATTGGCAGAAGTCAACATGTTACAGAAACTGTGTGAGTGCAGCATTTAGTCTACTGCACCACTGAACACCCATGCTAATGGTGATCCTAATTTAAAAGTAAGCATAATGTGCATTCATGTCCATTGCCCAAATTTCAGAAAGCTTTAGTTTTGTTTCTGATGGAAAAAAACATCACTTCCTTCCTGAGGTTGTGCCATTTGCGTCTACCTTATGTGCTTTAAATCAATCCTGCAGAGTTAGTGCCTAATCCAACCTGTTGGCAAACCAGGTACATTTAGTGTTGGCCTCTTTTGTTTACGGCAATTAGGCTCAAATATTAATGTAGTGATTATTTATTAATGTTAAAATGCTACACAAAGCACATTTAAAAAGGATTTAGTACTGCCACTGGGTTGTGTAATGCTGCACTCAGAGAAATATACTTATGCGATCATAGTTCCATTATTTATTAGGGGTGGGAATCTCTTGGCACCTCACGATTTGATTCTAAACCGATAATTGATGCATCTCGATGCAACAATTTCCAATCCCTGATTTAAAAAAAATATACATATAAATCTGAGTTTGCTAATCACTTCCTAGACAAAGCAGCTAGACAAAGCTTGGATTTTGACATATATTTGTCACACACAAGTTTAAATGAAATGTTTTGTCTACTGAGGTTTTTATTTTGTAGTCATTCCATGCTTAAGCCTTAAACATGCTTGTGAAAGTCACCTTCTCTCCCAGTAATCTTCCATATCAGAGGCTCAGTCATGTTTAAAGGTGGAGAATTGGCTTCTTAGAACATGAAACATGAGGTGGTCAGATGTAATGTGATAAAGTAGATGAACAGCCTATATGTGCTTTGCCTAATTATTTTATGTATGTCTTATTAGATCATGTGTAAAATGTAATAATTTTTTCCTTTTCATTTTTGTGTTTTTTTCTGCACTCTTGCCTAAACTCTAAGTTGTTGTCCATTATCCTATCCTCTTTCAGTCACTCTGTTTTCTGATTTGTACTTGTCTGGAGACAGTAACTCTTAAATAAAAATCAACACATTTAAAAACGTATCAGAATTGAGCATCGAATCGTAGAGAGAATCGCAATGCATCTTAGAATCGATTATTTTTCCCACCCCTATTATTTATAATGTTCTCTTGTGTTATACTTCTTCTAGTCTATGTATAGTAGTCCTGTGCTCCATCTTTAACTGTGTTTCTGCCACCAAATTCTCCGAGAACCACTTCAAACATGACCCTACTGCTTAATACAGGGGAGCTTCTATTCTCATGTCCATTATGTATACTTAGAATAATGACAATGTTTTGACCCAAACTTCCAGATTGAAGTCCAAATTGATTATGTTTAGTCTTGTCATCATCAAGTCCTGTGGAAACCAAAAAATGAATACATCTCATCATCTTGGCTCAAATGTGACAACGTGCCATCTCAATTCTATCAGAGACATTTCCAAGTGCAGTGATGTGTAATCTCAGTATTAGATCACATGGCGTTGCTCTACTCTGACAGCCTGACAGTGTGTTAGAGAGGATTACAGTCATCTACTTCATGGTCCCTGCTAAAGTACATTGATAATGTTACATAGGGGCAATTCTAGGACTTGAGGAGGTTTGGGGCTTAGCCGGATCCATTTAAATAAACTGAATGCAATGCAAAACGGCATTTGACTTGCCTAGCTTGTTAAAAGCCAGTGTATGTTCATTTTAGCTTCCCAGTTTGTAGATGTTAGTTAGATGGCACCAACATTTGGCCTTAGGTTTTGTTTCCAGATTTGTGTGCTGACTAATGATGCAGGGGGTCTGGGGGTTCTCCCCCCAAAAATCTTGAGCATTAAACACTTCACTTCCTGCATTCTGGTGAATTTTTAAGTAACCAATTTCTACCTTTTTCTAAATCAATTTATGAAGGAAACCGCTTTATGTAAAGGGACAAGTAGAACAATACAAATATTAAACAATGGAATTTACTGCAGTAAGGCTCTCAGGCATTCTGTATTGCTTGCAACTATTTATTCTCCTGTAGATCGACTTTTCTAAATATATCTCAGTCAGCACACATGTAATCTAGGCATACTTTACTCTTCCCTCCTCTTTTGTTGGGGAAGTAATCTCCTTAAATGTGCATATCACAATTATTCACCTCAATGATACATTAATTCATTTTAATCAACTAATTAACCCCCTGGACTTCTGGATTTCTGCTCATGTTCAAAACTTTGTGCCCATTCAAAATATAACTCATCCCATCTGTGTTCTGAGATTTGGAGGAGTCATAATATTTTGAGAAAAATAAAGTTATAATAGGCTGTTACAAGAATAAAGTCACTTTGAGTCACTTTATGCTGTGCATTAGGCTACGTGATTGCTCTGCTGACATGGTAGATCTCAGACCTTCTGACGGACACAGAGCCCGGTTTGAGACTCTGAATGAGAGAACGTTTATGGAAATGGCTGTACGCTGCTATACATCGGAGGTGGAAAATGGAAAACACGGCAGAAATACACGGATCACAAACGCGACACATCTGCCGCAGCATGTCGACAGCAGAGCACATCGATTATAATAACCCAAAGCTGCACAGACCACGGAAGGCGCGCTGCTCATCTCTAGTTTTACAGCAAGAGTGGACACCAGCGACGCACAGGTCTGCTTCAGAGCTCCGTGTGTTTGAGTCTGAACCAGAGACTGGAAACGTTACGTCACAGGAACTTCAAACTAAATCCTTAGTATTGCGCTCCTAAACATTTGATGACATCGATGTATTTGACTGATTTGGCTATGATTCCTCTGAAAATTATTTAGAATTGTTACTAGGTGATAGTTTCAAAGAGAGATCCAGGAGCTATTCATAAAACATTCAGGGCTGTAGCCAGGGACACTCAGGCCTGACGACGCCTCTGATACAGAATAATCAGATGTTTCATGTGCAAGGATTGTTTCCCCTGTTTCGAAATCACTTGAGTGCAATCATCTGCACTTCCAGGCAATACTGGTTTGTATTTGTCAACTAGCAACAAATACATCTTCAGGAAGAGGATAACTTGTTGTACAGCTTGCTGCAAAAGTGGCTTCACAAGTGCTCCTTGTGGATGCCATTGAAAAGCTTTTAACTCAGGAGCTCCCTATTCTGTAATAAATCAGCTTTTTGTGAAAAAAAAAAAAAAAAAACACTCAAATGTCAGTTTTATTCTTAAAAAGATAAAGATTTGCATGCAAAAGATAAGATGCATGCAAACAAGGATGAATCCATCCTGTGACTAGAAACAGTGTTTTCCATTCTGTCCTACTACATAATTGTTGTAACTATGAAAAACTCCACAGAGAGGGCAGCAGATTATGCCTCTGCAATGGCCAAATTGCCAAGTGTAAAGAGGCACGTTAAACAGAAATGTACTGACTTAACTTCCTTCCTGCATTTAAAAAGCAAAAACTGTAATAGGTTTAGTAAGTCTATACATAGTCCTGCATTGCCAATCCTATCTCCAAAGTGCTGTGGAGTAAGGTCTGGCTAAACCATAGATACATACCAGGATATAAAAAAAAAAAAAAAAAACTCTGTGGGTTGTTTACATTCCTTTAAACCAATCGCATTCGTCTTGGGCGACGCCAAGATCCGGACGCAGCGACGGTGCCTTTGAACAAGTAGTCTTGGGAATAAACTTGTTTTTGTGGAACATTTGCACTCCGCAAAAGAAACCGCCACATACAATATTAAATTAAGTTAACTGTTCACACAGAAACGTGAGCTATTCAAATTAGCTGGATACATTGTTAAACGTTAAACACTGCGTGTATTTCGTTCACAGCAATCCCGCCAATCAGTCCCAAAACGTCCCAGTTAGATACTTTGTAAATGCTGTAAACATATTTTTTGTAAATCTTTGCAATATTTCCCCGAAAGAACCAAGCAGGCCTGTCTTATTGCACAATCCAAATTTTCTTCAAAACCTGCCATTTTCAGTGTGTAGCTTGCCAGCTCCAAGTTTGTTGTTTCCCAAAGCGAAGGGATTTCAGCAGCACTCAGAGAGCCGAAGGTGAGGGCCATCCGGCGCGTGTGCTGGAAATGTACTTCTGTTGATCCTGACTAGTCTATACATAAAGACAGAGCAGGGAAACAATATTTGTACTTCTCACTTTGCAACATCATCTTAGGACTAACCGTAGTAGTAGCGCTTAAATTCCTGCCATAACAGGAGCCGATGTAGTTACAGCAGTGTTTCCCACTTTTACAGGTATACAGTCTCATTACTCAGATTCAGGATGAACACACACAAACTCAGAGAAGGCAGAGGCAGTGAATACATACAAAGGTCAGGACAAAGCAAACAGCACAAGATGGATATAACTTCACTCTAGGTTCCAACAACTAAATCATGCAGGCATTTGCTCAAGGTAATACTGTTCAACCTGAACCAGACGTTTGCCTGATGCACTGAAGCAAACGCCAATCAGCTCCAAAGACTAAACATTTCTCCTTGGGTGCATTTTACAAAAGGAAATTACCTTCCTTTTCAAACACCTACCAATGAAACCCAAACAAAAAGTTTATAAAACACAAATTCCTCAGAAGAGCTGCTGCCAATAACAGAAAAAAAAAAAACTGAACATATGCCATTGACAGAGGAAGGCAAAAACCAAAACAGCTATTCATAACTGCTTTATTATGGATAGATGTCCGTCAAACTACCTTACTATCTTAATGGGAGTACTAGGAAGAGAGCAATCAATTTATTGCAAGTAGGCAAAAGACTGCTTCACTTCCTGTGAGAACATGCAATAAGAGGAGAGTGCTAAACCAATAATCCAAATAATCCATACAGTAGTTCTATAACGATGTCCTGCTCGTGTCTTAAGCAAACAAAGCAAAGAGAGGAGAAAAGGGGGAGACATTCGGGCTGAAAGAAAGAGAGGGGAGGGGGTTGATGTCTGCAAATAGCACCATCAGCATTTAGGAAGATCACTTCACTTTTCTTGCTCTCTCTCTCTGATATGAGGACCGTGGGGAATGGTGTGTTCCAGCAGCGAGTCGACCAGCTATCATTCCCTCAGATAGGGAGAACATTAAGGTGTACCTGCCCCTCTCAGCACTTTCACTGGCAACCCGGAGCAATGTTATTATGATGACCCAAGTTCAAACAACGTCTCTCTCTATCTCTCTCTCTGTATCGGTCTCTCTCTCTTTGGATAGAGGCCTCCATGCACCATTAACCCAGGGCTATCCATCATCTGTCTCCTTGTTCAATGGGCTATAATACACTGTTAATGCTACTGCAAAGACACTGATACAACCCGATAATGGAGCTCACACACTCTTCAGCAGAACTACTGTTTGGGCAATGTGAGAAGGAGTTAACCAGTGTAAAAAATAAAAATAAAGCATTGGTACAGAAATGTTTTGTCTTTTATGTATCAGCAGATATGAAGATAAAAAAAAGTCAAGTTAAACCTCTAAAAAGCAGCTTCAGTATGACGGAAATGCTCAGTACAGCTCTATCACATTATTTTTTCTCCCAACAAACAGCCCAAAACCCCCAAAGATTTTCAACTTAGAATGATCAAACAGAGGAAAGCAGCAAATGCTATTTTATAAGCTATCTCCAGCAAGTGTTTGGCAGTTTTGCTTGGGAAAAAAATGTAAAACATTTAATCTGTTACTGAATTGTTTAAGATTTATTTTCTTACAATTGACTAATTGTGTAATCAACTTATTGTTTCAGCTCTGCATGGAGCCTATACATCCTACATGGGTTTATACTGTAGATGCACATTATAAATATACTCCTGGACTTGGATGTATATGGTCAGTTAATTAGAAAATGTTTGATATACTAAATTAACTAAAATAATAATAATCTTCCTTTAAAGTGCTAATAAATATAAAACAAAGTGAAATGTGACTCTTATTGTATCTTTACGTAAACAAGTACAAGGGACTGCTAAATGTGATTGAAAAGTGAAGCAGCAGCCAGTCAAAAACAATCCCAAGACCGAGTGGCTTAGTGAGAGCCTGTAAGTCCTTCAGGTAAAGGGGTTAACCCCGGGAGCACTTTGTGGATTGTATGGACAGGCAGGTGTTAACTGATTACCATGAGGCTGAGAGGAAACCTGCCACTGTTGGCACACACATGAGCATGCTTGGAAAGCCATTCTACAGCTTCACAACGACATTGATATCCTTCAAAATAAAAGAATACCTTTCCTGGATCCTGAAAAGGGACCCAATTCAAAAATGTGTGATACACGCAAACACATCAAGCCATGCATATGCTATTGTATTTATCAACATTTATCATTACTATTGTAATTAAAAGAAACACAAGTTTGAAGTTTGCCGTTTGAGTTGTGCTTAAAGCTGCAGTGGAAAGACAGAATTTGCAGTAAAGTGAGACCTCTTCCTGCAGCTCTCCCTCTCAACTGTCGCACAGGCAGTGCATGTGCAGAACAGCCAATAGGAACGCTCTCTCTCTCTGAAATAACCTGTGATTGGCCAAAGTCTCCTGTCATGGGCTAGATTTTCTAAAGCCTGAAAACAGAGCCAAGAAGAGGTACAGAAGTCCAGTTCTCTCTCAGACCACTTGAAATACAATATGCTGAAGGATTATTATGGAATTTTTGCACAACGGCAAAAATAAATTGCCTACCACAGCTTTAAAAGGTGCAATATGTAATATTGTATGTAATACTGGCAGCTAGCGGTTAAAATAGTTACTGCACTACCAATCCAAAATACTGGAGAGTCGTCTCCCCCGCCCGTTCCTGCCCAGACTCGAAGTTCACGGGGGTTGCCAGGCTGAGACCGCAGCATTCACAACAACGTTGCTAGACGCTTGTCTCACATAGCCAGACATTACTCCACAGCACAGCGGAGTAGCTAACGGTAGATGCTGGCTATATTGACAGTCATAAAAGCCCGTGCTCACGCGGAGCTCTGTAACCAAAAATGCCCGTCCCTAGTAGCTGTGATAAATTAGCCTGAAGCTAATGCTTACCTGTTCAGGAGAAAATAAGCCAACTCTGCGTCCTTTTGGGATCTAAGCTGTCTCCATCTTTCAAATACATCTCCAATATTTACCAGGGGGTTGTTACGTCTCTGGTCACGCAACTATTAGAAACATGCGGTTTTCTTTTTTTATGTCATGTAGAATCTATCTCCGTTGATCCTGTTCGTTTGTTTGCTGCTTTCATGGCTGTACTACCGTTACAGCTGTAGCGCGCTGGGTTTATGTTTTTACAGGTATATCTGGCAACCCGGTCTGCCTGTCAAACTGGGCCGTTGATAACAACACACAGACCAAAACATAAACATAAATTCCGTCACGGAATGTAAATTTCAAAAAGAAAAAATACTGACATTAGCATTGTTGTCAGAAAAGATAGTATTTCAGTTTAACATGTTTCCTTAATATCTGATGAGGCATTGGTGTCATTTTTGGATTTATTACAGTACAAATATTACATATTTGACCTTTAAGTCAATATGAAAAACAATGAATATGTCCTTTAAATAGACAATTGTGTGTGTCTGTCATAAATCGATTTATTCTGTGTTGTCATAATAGCCTCTCGAGAGAATAAAAGCAGTCTTTGGACACCTTTTGGTATTTGACCTAATTCTAGCCAGTCCTTGGGAAAATAGGATTTTTTTTTTTTTTTTTTAATTTCACTTACAATTAATTATTGACTAAGGAAATCAATTTTCAACCCTAATTCACTCCATGAAAGTTGTGATTCTGTAGTCTTTTAACCCTCTGAGATCTAAGGACATTTTTACATTTCTTTTTAAATTCACATTTTAAGGATATTTGCATACAGATAAACATGTGTTTCATATCAAAATGTCAACTCAGCTTTCTGTACAGTGAGGCCCAGATCTGTTCCAGAGCAATGTGTAAAGAGATAATTTGTAAATAAATGTCTAAAATGAAATTTGTAATATTGCTTTTTAAGTAGGACTGTTGTCAAACAGCTTGGACTCGCCGGTGCATCTTTTGTCCTCAGAGGGTTAATTTACCTCCTCATCACTGTCTGTAATACTAGTGTACACTGTATTTGACTGTGGTTTGTGATTAAACCCAAATCTGTGATTAAATACTTGTGCTGTCTGTAGTTGGGATAATTTTTTACATTAGTAAATGTTAATGGCATTTATCTGATCCTCATTTTGCTAGGGGCAACCCCCCTTAAGCACTGCTAGAGCCCACACTGAGCAGGCCTGCTGTGCGATCACTCCATAAGAAGCTAAACAAACGTCAGCCCACATTGTCAGCCAGTCTGCTTATGAATTATTGACAACTAGACAGAGCCGAGGAGTTCATGTGATCCGCTGCCCTTTGCGTCACCTGGCTGATGAATTCCACTTGCCCGCTTACTAGCCTGCATGAAGTAACATTAACACTACAGAGACAACAATATGACCAACAGCCACTATTAAACAGTTATTCTTGCCTTATATGCACAGATCACTTAACATGCTTCCTACTGTATTCAAAACCTATGTGCCATGAAAATACAGCAGGTGGAAAATAAGCAGTAGGAGTGAGAGGCTTGGATTTGAAAGTATAGCTGTAAAATGGATTAAGTGTGTGAGGGTATAGTGAACACCAGTAACCCTTTAATCCACTGTGTGAAGGCAGGAAGCCAGATAGAGAGAGAGACGAGAGGAATTTCCTGTCCAGGGATCCAGATTTGTCAGAAGCAGAGAAATGCTGCCCGGCTGCTTTTAAGTCACCTCTACACTGACAAGAGTCGCAATTTAGGAAACCGGTAAAAATTATTTTTAACAAGCGGCAAACTGATTATTTTCTCATCTTGATGATTAGAAAAGTCTCCAGAACAGCGTTAAAATGTTGTATAATTACCTTCTCCGTTTTACAACGCTCACTGCGTATTTATTTTCCAGAAGAATGTATGTTTAGAGCTATGACTGAAATAATACATGATAGGCAAAGACACATGTGACATTTTGTTAACCACACATGAAAATAGTAACATCTCATTTTTTATTTTTATTTTAAACAGCCAGTTTGTGTCAATGTGGTAAATCTGAAGAAAAAAACAAGACTCATTTCAGCACTGAAGTATTGCACTGAGGAGGACTGCAGAGATGCTACAATTTAGAACAATAAATTCAGAGCCTAAAAGTACCCAGAGAAGAGAACCAACGAAGGGAAGCCAGCCAGCCAGCAGAGTGAGTGAGTACAGTACAAGTACACTAGGTCTCAGTGCTCCGACTTGTCACTATGATTACATTTTGTTCTCATTCAGCGTGGACAGGTGCGACAGACACAACGATTACAACTCTACATGTTACACTTTAAAAGATAGCCAGTGTTTCCTTTAGGATTTTTGTTAGCAGTGGGGGCAGGTCCGAACTCACCCCCACATGAAACAGAACTGACACTTAGCTGCAACACAAACTAATATATTTATTCCCCTCTATTCACACACACAATGAGGCATATTTTCAGTTGTGATTGAACTGTATTTTTTGAGTTACTATATAGGCCAACTTTGATCTTGACATATAGGCTAAGCATTCTTTAGCAAATAACAATAAACCCAATATTAATTACATTATCTTAATGCAGTGTAACTACTTCAGCATGTAAATAATGTACCTAAAATACAACCGTGGGCGAGGGCGTTGAGCAATCGCTATTATATCAAATCAACAGCCACGTGCAATTTAGCTAGCAGGTGAAGAACACAAACAATGAAAATCACCAGTTAGCTTCATTTAAATTTGCAAGACCAGGCTTAAATGAACTGACAGCATAACTTATATGACTTACAGTTCTGAAGGACTTACACACACAATCTCAACTGGCTTATCATCCGGACAGCGTCTCTTTTTCCATTCTCCCCCCACTCGTGGTGTGAAGCGCGTGTCCACGCTATTCTCCGACATGCACTCTAACAATGCAGCCCTATTTCTGATACCGTGGGGGGCAGAAATGTTGCCGTGGGGGGCCGCCACGGTCAAATCAACATAGAGGAAACACCAAGATAGCTATAGGCTTACATAACATCCTCTGCCTTCTTACCCCATCAGAGATGGCAGCAGAGACCAAATAACTGCAGGAGTACAAACACTGGTATCCAAGTGGTACAACATGGCCTCAGCTAAGCTTTATAGTAATGTGTTTATTTAACCCATATTTTCACAAGAGTATTACATTAAGTGAATTTAGCATTGCTTCCATTGAAATCTGACAACGCTGATGGCATGTTTTTTAATTTACTTGACGCGATATTTTATATTGTATGATTACATGCATGTAAAAAAGGTAAGGCACTAGACTGTGATACACCACTTCTTTTTGTCTTAGACTTCAAATGAAGGTGTATTGTAGGTAACAACCAGGTAATAGAACAGCCTCATAAATAAGAATGTGCCAATGGTTAAGTCCACCCATAGACTTCTGCTTCCTTCTTAACTTCAGGTCTACATTCTACAAAAAAAACTATGCAAAGTTATTGTCTTCACTCCCAGGACTTATTCCTTCTAACTAGGGCTGGGAAATATATCGATATTATGTTGATATCATGAATCGTAATATGACATAAGTGTTGTCTTTTCCTGGTTTTACGAGCTGAATTAAAGAAAAAAATAATGTCATTTTCTAAACCTACCAGACTGTTCCAGCTGATCTATAATTTGCCTTTAATCATTATATCCACATTACTGATGATTAGGCTACTTATCACAAATTTCATTGTGTAAATATTTTGGGAAAGCAGCAATTGTCAACCCTACAATATCTTTGCAATATCGAAATATTTGGTCAAAGATATTGTGATATTTGATTTTCTCCCTATCGCCCAGCCCTACTTCTAACTGTCCCTAACTGTGCCTGACTGCTCTGAAAAGGAAAAAACAGTGTTTAAGTATGCTGCTCCCTTGGCTTGGACCCAGTTACACAACCACTTGAATCTTTGGGAGCTCGTTTCATTGGACATTGAATTGAATCATTGAATTTTGAAGAATGTTTTTTATATCTTATAAGTGTGTCATTTGTTCTTGTGTCTTTACTCCTGGTTAAAAAAAATTATATAATAATAATAATAATAATAATAATAATAATAATATTATTATTATTATTATTATCTGTTAAACTATGTTTGCAGAACGGCATTTATTTTTTCAAAGTGGATAAAGTATCTCACAAGGTGGCTTTAAATTTAATTATTATTTCTGCACATATATTGAGGTTCCTAGTTATTTTAAACAGATGAGTTTTCTTAATTTTTAGGATATGTAGGACAGTGGAGTTGCTGATTAAAGCATCTTGAACACACTGTCCATTGGAGGTGTTTCAAAAGAGTCCGCTTTATTCTATTATGTTTATGGTTCAGTTATTGCTTATCGCTGCATGTAAATCACAGCTGTTTTATCTGTTTACTGATCAAAAACAAATCTCAACATGCCCAAAGGCAGCATAATGGCTGTCAGCCCAAAAAGCAGCAAGTGATGCCGTTTTAATTGGCCTCATGAAACAAACTCTTTGCTCATGCTGAGATGTTGGATGCATTTTACCATACCTTTATTTTCCCCTTAACAAAAACAAACTACAAATCACTGACATTTCACATGAGGATTCTTTAGAGAATAACAAATGAATATATTAGGATTTCAAATAATTATTAGCTTCATTTACAGACATAGTCAGAGGGAGAATCCTTCATCATACTGCTGGCTCCAAGTATTGACTAATATTTCATAAAGGCCCCGTGTATTGGAAACCAGATAAATGTCCCTAACCCTCAACTTAAGCATTCAGCAGTCTCTTTGCATCCGGGTTTTCGCAGCAGCAGTACAATCAATTTAATCCTAAGCCATTTGTCTAAACCAGTTATCCAGATCAATTACAGCAGCAGACCTCATCAGCATCCCACATCCTCCCAGTCACAAGCTTGTTTGTGCATGTGTCTTACTACATGGCTCCATCTCACCGTCCACACAGCAGGGATTGTATCTAATAAGCCATTTGCAACAGTTGGGAGTCTAAGTCTGAGTCTAAGCCTCAGCTGAGGGAACCGGGGTATAAACCTCGCTGGCTCTCATGTGAGCAGAGTTTGCTCTGTCTGGATTATTGTCAAACACATTACTGTGGAGCCTAATGCAACTCACAGCCATATAGGCCGACTGCTCCACTGCTGCCCATCGATTTGACGGGCAGGAAGAAAACAAATGGATTACATAATTAATGTGAATGACGGTTCCATTTGTAGTCTTGTACATAATACAGAAAATTAGTACTGTAGCTTAATACAGTAAACTAGAGTGAAAAGCACAAACATGAGTTTAACAATTTCACGGCAGATCAAAGTTATTTTATCTGATGCAAAACAAGTTAAACTATGCAAAATAAGCTGGCAGGGGCTTTGCTTAAAAAGTGCATTGGTTTTTTTTGGCACTTTTTTTCTATGACTTGTCAATACATTAAGATGAATGATAATTGTTGTCGGTCTGCATCTCTTAGCATGTTCTGTCATGCCTGGGTATTTAGCCTACTTTCCAGAATCCTGCTTTACAACTGATGATACATGACTCCACCTTTCACTTATTGAAGCACCAATGATTCGGATTTGTTGACTGAAGATGTAGGCTATGTGTGGGTGTGTTCGAACATGATGTGCTACAATAATTGAATTAATATTAATGTTCAGATGCCAAATAATTATTGAAAAATGATGTGTGCCAAATCTCATTCAAAAATCTGACGTTTTAGCAAATCCAAAATACTGCACCAAATGGCACTTGTATTCATAAAATTACATTTTGAAATAGATTTACAATCCACGACGGTGTAGGTTACCATTGAAGATATAGAATAATCCAATATAAAGTTAAAAATCACCACAAACTAAAATAAATACATTTCAAAATAAAATAAAAACTATAACTTCCTATAAAAAAAAAAAGTCATAAGTGAAGAGGTCAGACAGTTTACCAAACATTTGCCAATGAGCTTTCTTCCACTCCCTTTCGTGAGTGAAACTTAATCCGGATGAGTAGCTGCTTCGGCGGAATTTGAAACCAATAAAAAAAAAAATTGTAAAAAGGAATTGTAAAAAGCTTTGTCCTGCGGTCAAAGGCGGCCAGGGTAAGCAGAATTGAGAGTAACTGAGAGTACACACGGAGGACGTGTTCAGCGTTGTAAAAACTTACATATCTGCTGATGAGGGTCCGAAGAGTGCTGAAATCCATCCCCATCCTCTTCCTCTTACCTCTCCGGACACTTCTTCTTTCGGAGTCGTTTTTCCAAAAGGTGACTTTACTGTAGACGCTAACTTCTTTTTAATTCTCCTCCTTTGTCCATGTCTTTTACTTCCTTCTCTTCTTCCTGAATTACAAAAAAAAGGCTCGGTCCGACAAGGCTTTTCCAAACAATTGTAAACCTAAACTCACCTACAATACGGGGTGGGGGGGGGGGCTGAAGCAGGCTTTGCCAGTAAAATTAGGAGTGTCTTGTGTGTCTAAGAGTTTAGACAGGAACTGACAAGTTGGTTTCTCCTGCTATGAGACTGGGTCACTTCCTCTCCCCCTCTGCGCGTGTACTAGTAATCTTCTTGTCTCGCGCCGCGGCCAAAGGAGCTTTTCTGTCATCTACGTCACGTGGAGCCAGGTGGTGGCTCTGACTGGAGGAGAGCGCATGCGCACTCATGTGCTTTTGGTGTGTAATTTATTGGACGTTTCAGTTAATTAGAATATCGATTTGTTTGCTCGGGGCGTAATGGTGCACCAAAGACAAAATTCAAGAAAAAAATTGAATTCAACTGAGAAAAATGCAATGAGAGGACAGTGCTTAAAATGTACGTGATTTGTGTGTGTGTGTGTGTGTGTGTGTGTGTGTGTGTGTGTGTGTGTGTGTGTGTGTGTGTGTGTGTGTGTGTGTGTGTGTTGGGGGGGTTGTCCGGATTTGAACACCCCGACACCCCAGTGGTGCTGTCCACCCAGATGGTGCTGAAATCATTCCAAAAAAAAAATCTTACACAAATCCATATTTTTCCCACGTGACTATTCCCCACATGACTATGTTTCAATAAAAAGATTTCTGAACTATCATTTGGTACTTTTATTAAAAATATATTAGAAAGACAAACTATAGCCTATGTTCCTCTGACATCTAAGTAAGTAAGTAAGTCCAATTCTTCAGTACAGCAAATAAGCACGGTTTAAATTATGCTCTTCATTCTTCATTCTTTTATAAATTAGTGCCGTAAAAAGAAAATACAAAGTAATGAATGCATTATTAAGTCATCAGTTTGGAAATAGATCGAGGTCAGCAGGGTCAGAACTAAATATCGTGATGCTATGTTTCCCGGGGTAATGTTTTCCTTCATTAGTCCATCCAGTGCTGTTTCCTGGAGACGCTTTTCGGCGGGTTCTGTTGAAACACCAGCGTCAAAGTTACTACAATAATAACCACCATATCTGGTTGTAACCTTCAAAATAAAACCCCTCAGAAGAGGTAAACGTTTTTCCTTCAAAACCTTTGCCACACATACAGTACAGATACAATAAGAAATTAGTGAAAAGAGCTTCTATGTTCTATGGTTGCCATAATTTAGAATACACATTTGCAAATTCTTCAGTAGTAATTATCAGTAAGAAGAGTTGAAAAATGGGAAATTAATCATATTTATATTATAGATTATGTCTTTTAATGTAGCTGTAATCTTTGACTCATACTACACTATTAATACATTTCTACATTAGTCAGTCTTATCTAAAAGTAAATCCAGTTTAGCTTGATATTTTATCCTCATTCATTCATCCTTTCTAAAAGTCATGAAAATGTTTGCAAACCGAGTGATACATTCAATGCTCTTACTTTGAAGGAAATATGGTGCTGGTTTCGTCATATTCTTCCTGCGTCGTGTTGGCTTTACGCAACTTGTCAAAATGGCGTTGTTCGTAGTAGGGGACTTGAGTTAGTTCATATTATTCACTGCTATTTATTCAGTTATTGGGCAACATACGCAACATTAGCCACGACAGTATGGCGACCCTGGATCAGAAATCACCCAATGTGCTTCTCCAGAGCCTCTGCTGCAGAATCACGGGGAAAAGCGAAGGTACATCAGTCAACGTTAACGCTAGCATGCTTCGCGCTAGGAAATGTCATGGCAAACCTCATTAAAAAAATTGCCACTTTTGCCGTTGCGCTTTCCATTAGTAATTGTCCATATTTTACACATAATGTAAAGTCGTCCGCTGAATCCTTATCCTCTACTAGAAAAGTCGGCTTTCATTTCCACACCATGCAGTACAGACTTTGATATTAATCTAAACTTTCTTCACTGCTTACGGCCGAACTTGCTGTGTTTTTGTGACGGAAAGTTGTAGAAAATGGTAGCAATTTTGTCTAAATAAAGCTGCTTGGTTTTTTCGACGTGATGCCGAATTGAAGAGAGCACATTATTCATTTGGCAACGGCTTTGCGATTAAACAAGCACACACTTAAACGTTAGACCGGTAAAAAATATTGATAAATTGTGGCGGTGGACAACAGCACGTAGCGGGGCTAGATCCAGTAGCTGTCAGGCTAGATAACAGTTAACGTTACTGCACATCCCGCTGAACGACTTCATGGTCCCTCCAGCTGGGACTAGAACACATAGTAGCTTTGGTTTGATAAAGTGGTTAGCTGTTCACTTTAGCGATCTATGAGCTTGCTAGCCAGTTAGCTCTCATGCTGACCAACACACTGTTTGCATGGTAAGTGGATGCACTTGTGTCTTGCAGGCCTCTGCTGGATGCTGGCATCTGAGAGGAAGGTGTACATGTTGGATCAGAGATAGCGGAAACAATATCAGTATGATCATGTGTTCTTTAGTCACTTTGCAGTTTTACCTCAGTGATCAAAGACACCAAAGCTTTGCAGGCAATGCTGACAGACGTGTTAGCTGTATTTTTGTGTATCCGTTACAGTGTTAGCCACACTAATTTAGTCCCATAATTCACAAACCTTTTCAAAGCAATAGCCCATTCACACCAACGTCCTAGCATCTGAGTTTAAAGTATTATACTGTGTATTTACAACTTTTTGAGGTAAAATAAGAATAGCTTAATATGTAAGAAAAAAATCTCCTGGTCACAACTGTTATTTCTACATTACTTCAAAGTGTTGCTTGTTTGCTACAGTATGAGCTTTAGTCATGACCCGTTGATTTATGTCTCCAGCTGAAGTTGCCCACCAGTTTCAGTATGCTGTACGAGTCATTGGCAGTAACTACGCCCCCACTATCGAACGGGATGAGTTCCTGGTGTCAGAGAAGATCAAGAAAGAATGTAAGTGCTCTTTGGACAAATATTGTCCCCCAATGACTTCACTTTCATTCTTTCATCATCAGTTACTATCTGTTCCCGAGGGAGGAACTAATTTCCATAATGTACCTACATTATATTATTCTGTTTAGTTTCTGTGGTATTTTTCCAAAACAATCTCTGTTGCTGTCTAGTGGTTTTGTATTATGAGCTCTTTACGTGGACTTTGCCTTTTTGTTGGAGCTAAACCACAAAAAAGTCAAAAATCTTTATTGCACCATTATAGAAATTCCCAGTAGACTTTCATAGTATCCAAGGTAGCACCATTAGTGGGAAAACATCGACCCAAGCTTTGACGCAGAAAATAAAACAAAAATAGTGCAGCACTTACTGTACAGAATGTTTTTTTTTTTTATATATACCGGGTCTGCAGGTGGACTTATGGGAACATTGTTAAAGTATTTTTAAGGTTATGGAGCCGTAAAAATTATGGTCCAGCTATTAAAATCTGTAAAATATAAGACATTAAAATGATTAGTTATTTTTCCATTCACAGTGTACTGTCAGTACGCTTGTGCTGCAGAACAAAGCGAGCTGTGCTGCCTGCATCTTGTCTGCTTTTTTTCTTATCGCAGATGGACCTCATGTTCCTCAGCAGCTCATTTCCTGCCTTTTTTTTGTCTTTTTGTTTAAGTAAGCTATGTCTCAAATAGGCTGTTTGTGGAAAGGTTTCTTTCATTATTTTGTCTGATGCTGTTGCAGTGCTGAAGCAGAGGAGAGAAGCAGACGCTGCTCTTTTCTCAGAGCTGCATAGAAAACTTCAGACACAGGTTGGTGTTTGGTTATCTTTCAGAACAGACAACCCTCTGCCCCGTAATGGCTCGATCAACCACATGCAGCATATTTACTCCACTCAAATTAAGGTTTCCACATGGACGTACAATGTAGTATTGATAATATAATTTATACATAGATAGATAGTAATTTAGGATATTTTTCTGCAGTATCCCCAATAGATTGTGATCATTTTTAGCTGATGGGATGGTGTGTTTCTGTGGTGTTTTTTTTTCTTCTGATTGACAGAGTGTTCTGAAACATCGCTGGTCTGTTCTCTACTTGCTGCTCAGCCTCTCTGAAGACCCCCGCAAACCATCCAGCAGGGTGAGACACACACATTCACATACTTTTTGTCTTTTCGTATGAAGTACTTGACAATAATAAAAGTATAATAATAAATTATGTTGGTGATACCTACTTGATCCCCCTCACCTCCTTGTAATGTCCCTGTCCTTAGGTTGGAAATTATGGTGCACTCTTTGCCCAGGCCCTCCCCAGGGACGCCCACTCCACCCCCTTCTACTGCACCCGGCCCCAAAGCCTGGCCCTGGGCTACGGGGAGAGGAGCGCTGCTCTGTCGGCCAGCGTGGGGACCAGCGGCATCTCCAGTCTGGGAGTCTACACACTGAACGGGCCCACGGCAACGCCGCAGTCACTGCTGGCTGGGTGAGCATTTTCAGATGAGCTTCTACGCACGTACCCCCTGGTGAAGACACAAGCCAACGTTATGCCAATGACAAAATTAGCCTGTAGTCATTCTAGTTACTAGCACATTAATAGAGAAGAGAACCTTACACTTGCATCTTCAAAACTTCAGCACACTTGTCAGCTGTGTTTAAGCCGATTCACCTTAAAGGCTCTGGGGTGAGGAGGGTTATTTATCCGATGCTCGTCCTGTAAAAACACTCAGCGCCAGATAAACGAAGCATCAATTAGCACCAGAAAATGAACTTGCCTCTTAGCCCGACCTCTTATAAATCAGTTTTATTAGGCATCACAAGGCCATTTAATTCCATTTATCCTTATTAATAATGCAGGAGTCCTTTAGTTACAAATGACCATTAAGCTGTTCAGGCTCACCCTTTTTAGTCATGAAAGGGTCTAAGGGCATTGAATTATAATGTATACTTTTAAAAACACACAGTATTCTTTTTATGGGTTTATTTGCTGTTCAGAGTAGAGGTGTTGAAATTAATCAAATAATTGATGCATCGAATTGTGGACATGGACGATGCTGCATCGATAATCGGCAGGCTCATAAACGATTATTTCTGTTTACAATTTAACGTAGTCCTAACAACATTTCAGTTTACATATTCTGTTATGTTTTGCACATTCAGGAAGTGCCATGTGCTCAGTGCTGTAGTTTTATGTATCCGATTTATTTAGTATTAGAGCAGTGCAGAATGTTTTGTTTTTGAAGCTTGAAAAGCTATGAATTAAATATCCTACATGGCTTTAATAGAAAAATGTATTTGACGCATCGTGATGCATCGAATTCAATATCGAAATGAATCGCTGACATGATAATCGTAATCGAATTGGGAGATCAGTGAAGATTCACACCTCTAGTTTGGAGGGCATTGTCCAAGAGAAGACCTCTAAATGTTGTACACAAAACTGCAGAACTATTGAATTCCTACGGGAGCACTAAATTAGGACTCATCAAAACAAAATCTAGACCATATCCAGATGTTAGTAAAAGGACAATATCAGTGCAACGTGTTGGTCAGACCCTCAGAGAAACAGTAAATCTGTGTTTGTGTGTTTCAGTCAACCCCCTCAGTCTGCAGCGGGAGGCGGTCAGCCTCTGGGCTCTCGGCTGGCCTGGGCTCTTCCTGTAAGCTGCTCCCCTTCCTCGGCTCTGGCCCCGCTCACCACTCGGCCGGCCCTCGGACCTCCAGTTCCCTCCTCCAGAGTGGTCCGTCCTCGCAGAGATGGTGAATAGCATGTATAAACCATCTAATGACAGGTTACAGGCCAACAGAACATCATCAATGTGTTGTGGTTGTCTGAATCGTAGTCCAGCACGCTTATAGTATTATAGCCTAAACTTTCACTGTGACTCAATGCTTTCCTTTCAAACTGAGAGCATCTACTGTTATCCTAAAGTACAGTAAACTCTCTTTGTTCTCGTCCTCTGTCGGTGCAGGGGAGGTGAGCGAGGCGGCGCTGGTGCGGGACATCCTCTACGTCTTCCAGGGAATCGATGGCAAGTTCATTAAGATGAGCGCCCAGGATAACTGCTACAAAATAGACAGCAAGGTACGTGAACCTGCAACCAGCCCTCTAAAGCGTTTAATGGACTAATCAGTCTAGCAGGTTGCACACATTACCCAGAGTAACCTCACAGCGCAGTTCAGGTCATCATCATCTCAGAGCAACTGCCACAGTGCAGACCACATGGTGGTCGTATTTATAATGAAAAGCAGCTTATTTAACCATATTTTGAAAACACAGAGAATCTGATCATTTAAATCTAAAAGTTGTTTTTTGTTTTTTTTAAACATTAAAAACTAACTGTTCAGTACTTCTTTTTGGGGAGAATTTGTTTCCATGTTGGACAGTTTGCACATATCCAGAGTAGACGATTTGATATCAAGACTGCTGTTGTTGATTGGTCTTTTTAAGAAAGATTCAACAGATCAATATGAAGCTCTTTGGTTCTGAGCCAAATCGATCTCTCCTTTCTGTCCTGTTAATTTCTTTTATTCCCCTTTCATCCTCCTCTCTGGTATTATCGATGGGAAGGCCTTAGATGTAACCTGTCCCATATCCTCTCAGTGGTGCTAAACATAGACTTGTGGTCAATCTGCTGTCACTGTCCTGATGGAGGGGGAGCCGTTGTGATGCAGAAATAAAAGTCCAGGAGGAAGATATTTTGCACTCTTCTATGGCCTCTTAACTTCCTTCTGTAAAGATCTCAGGATGAGATGTTTTGTTAAACAGATACAAATTTTATGAATATAAATGTGAATCTTTCTCAGCCCGAAAACAAATCTGCCAGTCGTAGTGGGTACATGACGTAAATCTGTCAGGATTTGAAATTGAATTTGTGACGGAAAACTGTAATATAATATCATCGGTGTCCAGTGTGTCTTGCCCTCAAAAGATTCCTTTCAAGCTACAATCAGATCAACAAACCGAGGATGTAGTGCCTTGTGTGGTAACGTGTGCTGTGGCTCACCAGGTGGTGCTGTGCAAGTCCCTGAGAGACACCAGCAGCAGACTGGCCGAGCTCGGCTGGCTCCACAACAAAGTCAGGAAGTACACCGACGCCAGGAGCCTGGACCGGGCCTTCGGACTGGTCGGACAGGTGTGTCTGCGTTTGCCATACACGTTGTTTTTGTATCTAATCCTCCGCTAACATGCACATCTTCCCATCTCTTTGTCATCATCTCTCTTCCTTTACCCTCAGAGCTTCTGTGCCTCGCTCCACCAGGAGCTGAAGGAGTACTACAGGCTACTGTCTGTCCTCCACTCCCAGGTAAACCGATCAAACAGTGGCTGACACATTAACACTTACAGAGAAGTTCAGATAATAGAAAAGGTTGATATTGTAAATTACTGTGTGTGTGTCTGTCTGTGTGCTGTAGTTGCAGGTGGAGGATGAGCAGGGTGTGATTGTGTGCTCAGAGAGCACTCTGACTCTCAGAAGGCTCCTGGTCTGGATGTATGACCCCAAAAGTCGACTCAAAACGCTGGCCGCTCTCGTCGACTTCTGCCAAGGTGGGGTGTGTGTTGTGTTGTGTTTGGTTTCGGAGATGTGGGTCAACACACCATGTTTAATGGAGTATTTAAGTATAGTGCAATTCATTTGGTTTGTTTCTGTGTTCAGGTCGGAAAGGAGGCGAGCTGGCCTCAGCTGTCCATTCTTACGGGAAAACAGGTGACCCACAGATGAGAGCGCTGGTTCAACACATCCTCAGCCTGGTGTCGCACCCCATCCTCAACTTCCTGTATAGGTGGATCTATGACGGGGAGCTAGAAGATACGTACCACGAGGTACACACACACACACACCTTTTGTTGAACTGTTCAGCTCTACATATGGTGTCCGAAGCTTAATGAGAGAGATGCATCCTGCTTCCCAGAGGTCCAGCAGGAATTGACTGGTCATTTCTGGAACATTGTTGCGTCCAACTGCTCTGACGTTTGACCCTGTTGAGAAAGAACATTACTGAGGAGGAGGGAGGTGAGAGGGAGATAAATAAAGAAAGGGGGGGAGAGGCAAGACAACTTCTTCAATGAGGACTGATGAGAGGAGTGTAATGGAGAACCTGGTGATGGATTCTTCTCCTTTACTCTCCCCCTACTCCCCCCTTTCTCTCTTTCTGTTTCTCTCTCTCACACAGTATTTATGTGTCAAGCATTAACCATTAGTCAGCACTGCACTCTGGTCTTAAGTGCTGTGTTTAAGAACACCGACAAAGTTATTGCACCTTTTGGGAGGGAAATAATCCTGGAGATCACACGTACACACACACATAGTCTGTTAGTTTTCAGTCATACCATGAGACACAAATTAAATCTAGATTTGATGTTCAGCTGCCTTTTTATATTTTACCTGCACTACTTGTTTTTAATGTGTCCCTGCAGTCACACTTGTTAGTGAATGTTGTTATGTACCTGAGCTTTGTAGCACACGAGGGGATGTCTAAGGGTCGGGGTTATGCTTCGCCAGAGCTGGTTCATACGACGTGTTGCCATTTTCTTCTCCTGAAAGATATGAAGCCATTAAACATATCAGAAATCACAGGCTTCTGCTACTGCTACCAGGGTTTGGAAAATAATTTGAATTATAGTGAAATTATTTTACTCTAGCTGTGTGGAAGTGCTCTGTAGAGATGGATTCAAAGCAAAGCTGACAGTTGGAGTCAGTTTACATAAAGTACACAGCCTTCAGCGTGCCCATTAGAAAGCCAGTTGAAGCTGTTGTACCCTGTGAAGTAAATGTATAATCTAAGTGAATGTGACAAAGGATGAAAGCCTCTGTCATGGACCACACACTCTGTCCATAGAACCCTTTTATTCAGCGTTTGACTCTTAACTTGATTCTCTTCAAAGCCAGTAGAATCCATTCAGGTTGAGAGCCTTTTATAGACAGTTACCAATTCTACAGTAAAATTTCTTTTTTTTCTTCCTTTTTTTAGTTCTTTGTAGCATCGGATCCCAACGTGAAGACAGATCGTCTGTGGCATGACAAGTACTCCCTCAGGAAGTCAATGATCCCCTCATTCATCACCATGGACCAGGCCCGCAAGGTATACACGCCCACACATCTCTTTATTCGTTACCATAGACCTGGCTTATTGCTGTACACATCCAGGTAAAACTGTTTTATCTTTAGTCAAATTACCTCATTAACTCTTTTATTCTCTCTCTGTCTTGGTCTCTCTCTCTCTTTTCTCCCCCCTCTCTAGGTGCTGCTGATTGGTAAATCCATCAACTTCCTTCATCAGGTTTGTCACGACAGAACACCGCCGGGTAAAATCACACCAGCATCCAAGTCTGCAGACACACCCAAAGATGGTAAGAGTCTGTTTCTCTCTCATGTCCTCTCACACTCTTGTGAAACAATTTCACAAGCACAACTTTTCTATATCTGTCCTTGGTTCGGGGCATAGTTACGATTGAAAGGTTTTGCACATAATGTGACGTTATCTTTATAAAATATCAGTCCAAAGTACAAATAGCATTAAGAAAAAAACAGTATTCTGAACATGTAAAAGTTAATGTTATCACTGGCCTGGCCTGGCTTTATTGGTACTCTTTTGTTTTCTTAATGACATCATTGCGTCTCCTTTTGTTTCGTCCTCATCGTATTGATGTTATATTGACGTAGGCTAGTGGACAGGCAGTGATCAATGCTCTTACCGCTCACTGGCCTTGTCGTCCTCTCCTTTTTGACAACGAAGAGCAAAGAGGCGTACTTAGCAATGTTCTATTGATTCAGTCTATAGGACTTCATCTGACCAGTTGGATCTGTCGCTTTTACTGTATCCGCTGAAGGACATCATGTTCTCTACTCCCTCATCGTCATCGCAAGCCATGCAGAACATATGCATACAACAGCAATACAAAATTACTTTTATATTATTACTTTTTATAATAACTTATAACCGGTCCCTCTCCTCGTAGCTGCAGAGCTGCTGTCAGACTTGGAGGGCGCGTTTCAGGAGAAGATCGACGCCGCTTACTTTGACACCAGCAAATACCTGCTGGATGTTCTTAACCGCAACTACCTGCTGCTGGAGCATCTGCAGGCCATGAGGAGATACCTGCTGCTGGGCCAGGGAGACTTCATCAGACACCTCATGGACCTGCTCAAGTTAGCACAACACACACTTTGATATATCGTAATCTGCTGCTACTTTGTATGTGTAAAGCAGAATTATAGCATTCAAATGTTTGACAAAATATTCATCTCATCGTATCCTAATTATTTTGTTCCAGACCAGAGTTGGTGCGTCCTGCCACCACTTTGTATCAACACAACCTGACTGGCATCTTAGAGACGGCAGTCAGAGCCACAAACGCCCAGTATGACAATGCAGAGATTCTCAAGAGGCTGGATGTACGCCTGCTAGAGGTAATGTTTGTGTGTGTGTGTTGGGGGGGGGGTCTGACTTCAGCACCTCATCTTTTGACATCTGTCCTTTTGTTGGCTCCAGGTGTCTCCTGGTGATACAGGCTGGGATGTTTTTAGTTTGGACTACCACGTCGATGGACCTATTGCTACGGTATCACACTCACTCTCACAAACACACACACACTTTCAATACAGTTCCCAACATATTGCCCATTTATTGCTGCTGTTATTGTATATATTTAAATATCTGTGTGTGTTTCAGGTGTTTACAAGGGAGTGTATGGGCCACTATCTGCGTGTGTTCAATTTCCTGTGGAGGGCCAAGAGGATGGAGTACACACTGACTGACATCTGGAAGGGACAGATGTGTAATGCCAAGTTGCTCAAAACCATGCCTGGTACTCTCTCTCTGACACACACACACACAATTTTTTTTGGTGTGGAGCACATGTAGGCTTACATAGTTTGTACAATGTTTTTGTTGCATTCATTTTTGCAGCAGGACAAATATCAGTCACCCAAAAGCTACAGTATATTTATTAGTTTTTGTCATTTGTATATTTCTTTAAAGGGCAAGTGATTTTACCTGCCGTTGTGCTTTTTGCCCTCCAGAGTTGTCCGGTGTGCTGCATCAATGTCACATCCTGGCCTCTGAGATGGTCCACTTCATCCACCAAATGCAGTACTACATCACCTTTGAGGTCAGAGCATTAGCAGTGCCGCTACGATCACAGGCTGTAAAGCATCAGTTAAGAGTAGTAATTACAGGAGGAGGTGATTTGCTGCGTCTGTTAAATGCAACGCTGCATGACTCTGATCAACAGTAGCCTTGAGGTTAGTGAGGTTAACTCAATTTTGGAAGGTTGCTGGTTCAAATCCAAACCAGTTGGAAAAACTCTTCTGAAAGTCAGACTAAAGAGGTTATTTTAGATGGGTTCGCAGTCTTTTAAGGCAGACTGATGCTGATTTACCTGCAGGTTTTAGTGTCAAGTAAAGTCCGTAAATGAAAGTAAAGATTTCTCTGCTCAAACATCTGGTTAAATAATTAAACAAAATTACAAGAAAACCATATTGACTTTGGACAAGGAGGCGCCACCATCCTATAATAGGTGAAGCACACTGACTGTATCATATCTGATTTTTAATAAAAGGGCAACGTCCCTCCCATATACCTATTGTTTGTGTGTAGGTGCTGGAGTGCTCCTGGGACGAGTTGTGGAACAGAGTGCAGCAGGCTCAGGACCTCGACCACATCATCGCTGCCCACGACATGTTCCTTGACAGCATCATCTCAAGATGCCTGCTGGACAACAACAGCAGGGTAACACACAGACACACAAATCTAATAGATTTTAGATTATCTTTTATTTTTCTGCCTCCCATTTTCCATACTCACTTCTTTGAACTCTGTTTCTATCTGTCCGTGCAGTCTCTTTTGACCCAGCTGAGGGCCATATTTGACCAGATCATCGAGTTCCAGAGCGCCCAGGACTCCCTCTACCGCTCGGCACTGGAGGAACTCGCCCTCCGGCTGCAGTTTGAAGAGAAGAAGCAACAGAGAGAGGACGAGGTATGAGATGAGCCAAATATAGAGAAAAAGAACATATGACAACAATAGTATTTCAATGAGTGATATTATCCTGTCTGTTGATTCAGGGTCAGTGGGGAGTGACGGCCGAACAGGAAGCAGAAGAGAAGAAGAGGATTCAGGAGTTCCAGGACACCATACCAAAGATGCGCTCCCAGCTCCGCATCCTCACCCACTTCTACCAGGTACCAGCCTGAGCCACCTCCAGGAATGGCTGTCCATCATTTGCATTTGGCACACCCTTAAATGCAATCAGCTGTTTCTCCTATTCATTCCATTACTTTTTTTCTCTGTCCTTCCACACCTCTCTGTGCCTGCCCTTCCTTCAGAGCATCGTCCAGCAGTTCCTGGTGTTGCTGATGACCAGCACGGATGAGAGTCTGCGTTTCCTCAGCTTCAGACTGGACTTCAACGAGCACTACAGGTTTGACTTTCACAACTCAGTCAGCACGTGAAGGAAAACAACGAAAACAAACAATGAAATACATGATATCCCTCCCTGTCCTGTGAGTGTTATCCCAACGAGCACTTTATAAAATATAAATGATCTCTGTGGTTCTCTTATTCTAAAATGTAAAAGTATCACACATGTTCAACTGTATATTAGGGAGAGGTCAGTTTGAACCAGACTGTTTTGTTTTATGACCCCTTAATTTGCTTTAATTAATAATTTAAATAAATTTACAGGGCCAGAGAGCCGCGACTGCGAGCCTCACTAGGTGCCAACTGGGGGCGACGACCGTCAAATATCTGACATGACGACGATAGGCCCGACAAGCAAGGCTTCCAGTCATTGGAGTAGGGAGTATGACATCACAGTGGGCAGTTGTGACATCACAGAGGCGGGCCGGCCAGCCAGCAGACTTAAAGTGCTTCATGTCGAGATGATGTCATGCCTTGGAGGAGCGAACCCGGGCTGTTCTGAACGTTCTGGCGTCGCAGCGGCGGCGGTCACCAAGTGATGACATCACAGCAGACAGCTCCAGTGAAGTCAGCTGCATGGAAGGAATAAAGTCCAGTAAATCAAACTTTCAGAGCTTGTTGTGACATGCAGAGTAAACACCGTGAACAGACTGCTCGAAATTCTGCAAGAATTCTGCAAAACATGAGGTCAATTTGGGAAAGTGTGAGTGTGTGAGGAGGTAAATAAAAGCAGCTGTCAGACTGAGCTCCCCGAGTCACACCGGGCCACCTTACATGGCATGCCTTATTAATGAGAGAAAACAAAACCTTTTCTCTCAGCGTGGTTGCCAAATCTAGTCCCAACACACATAATGTATTTACATAGTGTTTATGCAAAAATGTATGTATGTGTACATATGCATCTTTACACGTCACCTGTGGCTTTGCATCTCCTCACTAGGGTTCAACCGATATGGGTCTGATATTGATATTTTTTCAATTTTGTATTTGTAGCCGTTATTAAAATGATTAAATTTGAGCATTTTTAGTATAATTATTCCTTAAGACGCAGTGTTTCTGCTGTTCTCATTAAGGTGGAAACAAACCGTATGAGGCACTGAAACTGTACGGACAGACAGGAGTCTTCAGCATATTGAATATTTATGGTCAGTATTGGCACAGCAGTATATCGGTCTAACCCTAGTTCTCCACTCCCGCCTCCTTAAAATCCAGTTTTTTTTAGTTATTTTTTTTTTAGTGTGTCAGGTCAGCTGTCCAATCATAATCATACAGAGGATTTTGAACTACGCACACAACACACACACACTCTCGCTGACAATTCTGCTTCCGTTGACATGAAGACAACCCTGGCTCATACAGACAAAAAATGTAAACCCCTTGATTGCCGACTTTGATTACACCTTATATTAATATCTAACGTTAGTTGTTGATTTTTAATAGATTTCTAACGGTTTGCCATTACATACACACACACAAGCATCTGGCTTCACCTCGACTGATGTAAAGAATGTTATTAAGAGTTTAGTTTGTATTTAATTGTGGTTTCCCTGCTTAGTTTACAGTTTGTGATTTATGTCTGTATGAGAGAGGGATCATGTCAAAGAAACACAATCACAACAACTACAACACCTCACTCTTCTCATTGCCTAAATAGAAAACTATGAATGTTCAGATGTTTCTTTACAAAATGTAAATATTTCTAAATGAAAGTCCATATTTAAAGAATTTAATGGTTATTAACATTAACTTAGGCAGTTTATTTACTGAAAACAACCTCCCCCTTTTTGTTTATTGAACACAACAATTTGCTGGACTTTTTTGTAGTACACAGTCGAATGCTTTTGGCTATTAAGAAAAAAGGCCAAAATGTTTGAGATTGGAAAATCAAGTAGCATTTGATTTTAGTCATCGAGCTATACAATCCTTTCCATATAAACAGCTGTGAGCGTTGATCTCACCTTTTTGGAGCTGTGATCCTGGGTCATGTTTCTAAAAGCAAAAAAAATAAAATTAACAGAAATCACATGCAAATAACTTTAAACTTAGAAAATAAACCTGTATCAAAATGATTAGCTCTTGACATTTCTGTAAAACTTAAGTTTCTTCAGTGAAAAAGTGTTCACGTGGAAATATTTACTTCAGGGGTGCAGTGATGTTCCAGGATTGTCTTTAATTTCTATTGTCAATGAAACAAACCGCTGCTGCTTATGGTCACCGTTATCTGCGCTCCTCCTGTGATTTAGAGTGAAGTGAAACGCCAAACTGAACCTGGGTCAGCGCTGTCTTGTCCCTGTCTGTCCTCTACATCGTAGGCCTATAGCACATACTGAATAGAATATAGGGAAACCAACCATCCCGCTTCTTTATTAAAATGTTTTTTTATTAATGTGTGTTCTGCTGTGTTTACTGCCATCAGTGCTGGTGGTGCTGTGCAGCTCGGCCTCTGCGTCGAAGTCTATTTGCTTGAACTTACTGCCCCCTACAGGCAAGACATCAGTGATGATGTTTGATCATTTCAAGATAAACTTTCCAGATGAATCTCTACTGAACATTCACTTCTTTTGTTTTACAATATTATAAATTAAGTAATACAATATCATCTGCAACAAGTTGAACAGTAGTTCTACTATTATTTATTTAATCTTTTCTTTTTTAAAGATAACTTTTTGGCCTTTATTTTTACAGGACAGCTGAAGACATGAAAGGGAGGGGCATGACACGCAGCAAAGAGCCGCAGGTCAGAGTCGAACCCAGGCCCGCTGCGTCGAGGAGTAAACCTCTATATATGGGCGCCCGTTCTACCAACTGAGCTATCCGGGCGCCCACATTAGTTCTACTATTGGTCTTCTTCCCATCATCTGAGCTGTCAAAAAGTTCTTCAAAGCTTTCAAGACTTGTTTGTTAACTACTAAATGAATTGTTTTAAAAGGAATTACTTAATGGACTACTTCAGCTATATAGTACACTTGTATAAAGTTGGTGGACTTGTGTGAAAGATGGATTAAAACAAGAACAGTCTAAATTAAAGTAGCAGAGGCCGAGATATCGAGACCTTCAGTCCGCAGAAACACTGGATCCTACATTTCCCACAATGCAACTCAACAGCTTTTTTTGGTTAGATTATCCCTGCTTTGTAAACAAGTCTGAGGTTGCATCTGCTTTAAGTTGATTCCACAGACAGTCCTGACTTTTAGTAACAGTAGTTACTTTATGTTTCACAAAATAAGCTGAACTCAAAGGTCCACTCACTGGCGTTTTGAACCTTCCACACACACATAATACAGCAAATGGAGCTGGCACAGTTGGGATCTAAGTGTTCAAGTATTTTCAGGTCAATAATGTTCTACATGTTTTAATATAATCAACTGGATTGTGTAGTCAGACAGACTGGTGTTAGACATTTTATACTGTGTGTACTTGAGGCTGAACTATGCAAGAGGAGAACCACTAGAGGGAGTTACAGCTTCTCTTTTTAAACACACACACACACACACACACACACACACACCCTGCAATCAAAAAGCTGTTTAGTATACAAAATCATTTCAGTGTCTTTTGTTTTGACATTAAGTTATTCTGTGGAGCCGCTGTAATTCAGATGTTTGTCGTTAATGAAAATGTTGCCCTTGTTCACTTGCTGTTGGATGCTGGAGGAAGATGTTCACACAATGCAGAGGCAGGAGGGAAAGGAAGGTGTGAAAGTCCTGTCATACAAAAATAGATATTGTCTGCCTTCATTTCTGTCTCAAAACGATTATTTTAACGATTCACCCAGTCCTTCGATGGTGCAAATGTGCATTCTGTGTACATGTGCGCCGTTTATTTGTCCAGAGAGACATCTCTTCTGGCCGATATATAACAAACTCTCTTCTTTGTGGATAACACTTTGAGAAAATTGTCAATTTGGAAAGCCGGAGTACCGGGAGACAGAGTTCTGACTGCTCAGCCGGAACGGACAGAATACCAGGATCTTCATTTTTTCTTTTCTTCTATCTTATTTTCCTTCCTTCCGTTCTGCACTGTCTGTATGTGATATATTTATAAGGGTATAAAAGTGTTTGTCTATGACATCGAAATAGTTTCTTATCACACAAGACATTTTTCCCAGTATTCCCAACACCCCTCATGTCATTTTCTCTCAACAGAAATAGCTTTGCTATGCTGACCTTTGAGCAATACCTCCCCCGACAAACTGACCTGATATCAGTTCATTTTGCAGGTGTCACTGGTCTTGAGAGCGTTTAAAAGCCTCGGACATGTTCACTTACTGTTAGCAGCCTGCAGAAAACTTTGGACTTTTTTACTCTCAAAACATAAACTCTGACTGTCCTCACTCTGGTACTTAAAGGTGATTAGTACTTCTAAAACAGTCCGAGCTGACCAAAGTTAGATGTTTTGTATTCTTTGTGAACATTCTTTATATCAGGTCTACTCATGATGTATTTCAAATACATCATGAGTAATTGTGTGTGTGTGTGTGTGTCACACTGAGTCTTCTACCTCAGTGCCCTTGTGCAGTGAACCCACACTTATACCTGGGAAACAGATCCAGCTGCCCCTCACTGCCACATCTGCACTTTCACCAGCCTCAGGGCTCGAGGTCACACAGAGTTGACAGTGAGGACTTCCTACCACGGCCATACACGTTGCTACCATTGAGGGTATGTGTTGGCTATTCTTTCTGGACATTAAGGGATTTTAGCAACCTTGATGGAGTTTATATTCTTCTATAAGTTTAAAAAAAAAAAAAAAAAAAACATACATTTTCCGGCTTATATTAGATCCAATATATTTCAATTGAAAATTCTTGGTACATTAAACAAAATAGTTTGACATTTTAGGAAATGCACTTATTTGCTTTTCTATTTTGTGGCTCTGTCTAAGGTAACAGAATCTGCCTAGCAGCACCTCTAAAGCTCACTTATTGACATGTTTTATCCTGTTCAAAGTATTCCTTTAAGAGTTTATTACAGTACTGTAAAGTTTTTACATTAGAGATGTTAACTAATCCCCTGAAAGGATCATTAAAGTTAAACAAAAACAGCTGCTTAAATTTGGGGATTTTCACAGAACACAGTCATGAGGATGACACATGCCCCATTTCCACAGCAGCCGGCTTTATTCATCTCTGTTTGACCTGCTGATACAAAGCAACAAGACCAACTGTCATATCCCATCATGCATTAGCTATGCCTCAAATGCATGAATGCGAGCCGAAGAATAGTCCGCCAGCCATTCTGTCCTCTTACTGTTCCCTATTATATTCTCTGTGAATGTCATTAAAGAAAAGGCTGGTTCATTTCCCTGCGACTGACTCGAGCCCTGATCCTCTTTTGTGCGACCTTCTAACACTGTTTTAAGGTGAGACAGAGAAAAAGAATGTGTCTGTGTGTGTGTTGTCAAACCAGGAACAGACAGCTGACATTTAATGGCATTTCTGGCAGCAGGTGTATTTGAGAGAATCTTATCAAAAGGATTAATTCTTGTTATTTCTTTTCATCTCTCTTGTCTCTCTGTTGAGCGCCAGCTGTGCCCACAGTTGTCTTCATACATTGTACACAATGCAGAAACGCTTTAATATGCACGTAACACAACAGAGCTACAACTTCACATTTCTGCTCCTTGAAGGCCACAATTTGAAAAGTCTCGCATTATGTCCGGGACCTCCACCTCCTTTGTTCAGAGTTTGCTTTAACAAGAGTCTTGAGGATAGATGTGCAGCATTAATTGGACATTTGCATTTATGGGATTTTAATGAGGCTGATTAGGCCAGCAGATCGTAGTCTTATAGTTTGCCCAGATACTGAACAAGGTGTGAAAAGTACTCTCAGTGGTGGATAATTGTCCCCGCATCCAACCCAAAACTTTCACCTTTCAAAGTGGTTTTCACCAATTGTGACCTACTAATTAATTGGGAGTACTTTTTGTTGCTGTTCTTCCTCCGATTATGATGTGGAGTTTGGTATTTTTAAAATTTTATCAGAGGAAATGAACATATCACTGATATGGCGACTCGGTGTGTTTGTGCATGTTGCTTTAATGCTTTAATGTGACCTGTACCTACAATACCAAGACACATCCCTCGTGTGTGTAAACATACTTGGCAATAAAGCTTTTCTGATTCTGATTCTGATATACAAATCACTAAATCCCACACTTTGGGCTACAGACTAGGAACTGCTATGTCCCTGGTTCAAGTCTGGCCAGGACCCATGGGAAGTTTAGGACATCCTCAAACCATGTCAACTTGAAAATTAGCATCCCGTTACCGACCGTCTCTCCTATTTTTTATAGTTGATGTTGTATGTGGTCCTCTGTGTGGTGGCTAATTGATCGGAAAGTTTATATCTATCTAGTTTGTACTTTGCTTCTTGGACATGTCAACATGTTGTTTGAAGCCTTTCTTGGCCTCTTTGTCTATGTTCAGGTTGTTGATTGCTCTGAGAATTTGAAATGGATTGCCCACAATTTTGATAATTGTTAATAACTACATACTGTCCTAGATACTGTTGGCACAATTTCAGCGCCCTGAAACATTGATCTTTAGAGCTCAGGATAAAAAAGACTGACTATATGGTCAATGAAAGCTTGAAATTATTGCGATATAATATGTAACCCTAACATCAGTATAAAACCTGGCTGGCAACACATGAAGAGAAGCCAGGAATGGGGTAATTTCCTCTCAGTAAACACAAGTCGTGTGCTTGTTGACAGCTGAAATTATTACAAATGAAGTATATCAAAGAACACTGTGGGACAAAACATGAAATGCTGCGAAAATAGGAAAACAAAAATGACTCACAAAGAGGGTCTCTCCATCTCGTATCAATCTTTAAAAACCTGGGCAGGTGAGCTCACTTTAGCTCAGCTGGATTTCTTGATGTTGCAGCCGGGTAGGGTTACTTCTTTCTATTCTGTTCCTCTCCTCTGCATTACCTGACTCCTCCGCACATCCACATCTTGACAGCTTTGCTCTGTAGTTCTCCATTTTTAATATTAAGCAAGTCTCACACCCGTACCATCCACAGACACTCCCGGCTCCTTTGAGACACGTCTTAGCTGTTGCAGCCACTTCTCTGTCACTTGGCTGAAGCAGTGAAACTTTGTCTGGTTCCTGCTGTATTCACACACAGAAAATGTTGTGTTAAGTTTACTCTAGAAAGGCCAGTAGTTTTGGGCGGCCAACCATGCAGACAGGAGGGAGTCTTAAACACGACAGACAACATGTCAGCAGTTCCAGCTGAGCTGCCATCAAATGATTTTCAGTTGTGGATGCTCCTGTAGCTCCTCTGTGTCCACAGGACAGCAGAGCTGCCCGTCAACATGCTGCAGAGAGACATGACAGTCTCGGCTGGAAGTTGTCTCTTGTCATGCTCATGGCTAAAGTGCGCTGTATCTACAAGGCTGTTCCCTCATCTGAGATAAGAAAAACAAGAGTTTTTAGCAGGAGGCAGCATGGTTGTTGTTGAATCGCTTGGTCAAACATACTGCAGTGACTATCCAGAAAGATACAAATGTTATATAGTCTGAGTTGTGGAGTCATAACGTTGGCACAAGAATAATTGTAGGCATTTTTAAGTGTCCAGTTATAATCTGTTCATAGATTTTTAAACCACCTGCTGTTCTTCGGGGGGGGGGGGGCAGAGTGAGACAGCTGGCCGATCAGAGCTCCTGTTGCTGCTCTGTCGGTTGGACTTTATCTAATCCGATGGAACACTGCTTACACATCTTTAAGCCAATAAGGAAATATGACTTATTGTCAACAATAATGCTCTTTTTATGTTTTAAAAAAATATATATTTAATGTAATTAATAATTTATTATTCCAGTGGCATACTCCAGATTCCATACATGTCATGTACAACACCTTTAAAAAAGCTTTCCCACAATCTACAATGTTAAGAGAAGGATCAGGCTGAAACAACTGCATATACTGTACATTATCAGCAGCTAATTTTGGAACAGCACAACGTTTGTTATTCCTTTCAAATCCTCTCCCTCCTCTGGAATTGTACTACCTGCCTTTGGAAGGTGCACTGGGTGACATTTTAACAGCCACTGCCCCCTCTCTGCCATTTTCCTGTCCGTGGTTTATCCACCTTGTGCATGTGCTCATATGGGAATGACGCAGTTTTGCAGTTTAAATATTCCAGAGTAAAGTGCATGAAACAAATCTGAACTCTCCAGGTGTAATACCTTCAAAAAGGTCATGAAGATGGTCGGGGGATGGGTCAATTCTGTTTCTTTTTTTTATACACAATGTCTCTTTGGTCAATACGCTGCACAATAAGGTCAAGTGTGTAGAACTGGTACTCAGTTTGTTCATCACAACTAATTAAGAGATTTCACCAAAATTTGGTTCACCAAAATCATCCACTACACAATGGATATCAATACCAATGTTCATGACAATCTAGTAAAGTGGTTGTTGAGATATCTTGCAGTGGACCAAAGTGCTGGATGAACAAACAACTGATCGACACTAAGCCAGTTTGATTTCAGTTATTGACTGTGACATTTTAGATTCACAAGCTGTGGCCGCTTTAAAGATATTTATTGAGCTTAGACGGTCAAATGGATTGATGGACACATTAAAGGACGGGCAAACAATAGTTTATTAGCACACTTGTATTCATACGCATGCACGAGAATTCCGCTGTCAGTCATGAGGCCTGATGGGAGAAGCTGTCTGCAGGCTGGAAATGCCACCATCTCTATTGACAGCAAAAACCGAGAGAGAGAGCCAGATCAACAGACATAGGGACGTGGGAGGGAGCAGGGTATGTTTGTGTTGTTTATGCTTGATGGAAAATACTGCAGCACTTTCATATTTTAGGCAATATAAGTGAGGGAGTATGCCATCATCATTCTTCTATCTAGTCCAATGTAGTCTATATGTAGATTACATTATAAAAATAAAAATCAATACATGTAATGCAACATTTTTACTTACAGTAGGGAACACTTGCTATATTATTCTGTAGGGCTACAATGGCATCAAAGCACCAGCTGCACCTTGTAAATGTGACTATCCTGCAAAACACTTAACACTGTGAGCATGTTCATGTTTGACAGGAAACTAAACTACCAATACATACATTAGGACTTCACCTAAACACAATATAT
>NC_041354.1:9811885-9959385 GCF_004354835.1 Perca flavescens | reverse complement strand
TGTTTGCTTGGCTGGATGCTGCCCTGCCCTACTCTGTGTGTTTGTGTGTGTCCATCAGATGTCACTTATCACCTGAGAGACAAATTATTCCTTTCTCTCCTACCGCTCTCTTACTTCATCACCCTTTTTTTTCCTGTTGTTGTGAAGAAGAGGAGAGGAGGACGAATAAACGAAGGGAGAGTATTGATGAGAGTAGAAGAAGAATTTTGGAAGGAGATGCGGAGAGGAAAAGAAGAACAAACTAAAGAGAGGGGGTCAAAGGGGAAGAGCGAGTAGGGAAAAGAGATGAAGGAGTAAGAGCGACAGTACAATTCTGATCCCTGACCTTCAACTATACTGATTAGTCAGAGGAGGTTCGGGTTGTCAATCTGAGCCTGAATTTGAATTCTAATGAATGGTTGGAATTTCATAAAAATATGCATTACTGCATTATGTTATTCATGTTTATAATCATCATACTAGGTTCCAGTGCAGACTTGCAGTATCCCATGACAATCCAAATGTTATTTCAGATTATGAAATGAAAAGAATTCCTTACAAAAACACTAAATATTTGTATTTTCGTTTTTTACACAAGTCAATTAACGACAATGAGACATAAAAGCAGTAATTACAAAAGGACGAGAGGTTTGATCTTAACCTTTTCAGAGTGATTGACAGCCATAGATTAAAAACGTTTTATATCTATGTTAACAGCAGCCTGGTTGAAACCGCAGACTGCCTTGTTGTTATGTTATATTGTTATGTGAAAATCTCATATTGTTGTTGATTTTAATTTTTCACGTTCAAAGATCCCATACTCCTCTCTAAGGGAAGAGGACATTCCTATCACATGTTGGATCATGAGACAATTTAAAAAAAAAAACGTGGCAGCCACGGTGAGAGACATTGAGGCTTGAAGTGGCCATGATTACAATGACCATCTATGACGCATGCCTTTGTGTGCATGTGCCTACAAGGATGCATGCATGTTCGTGTGTGTGCATGTAAGTGTGTGTGTGTGTGTGTGTATGTACTAGAGCGCCTGTTGTCTTTTATGATGAGGCAGACAGAAACATGCTCTCAAGTGAGCCGCCTCAAACACATATTGTGTGTGTGTGTGTGTGTGTGTGTGTGTGTGTGTGTGTGTGTGTGTGTGTGTGTGTGTGTGTTATGTGTGTGATTGTGAGTGTGCGTGTGTGCGTTTGTGGTAGATAAGGGACTAACAATCCCAACTCAATACTGTTTTAATGAAATTAATCAAAAAGACGGGAAATCGAAACATTTTGTGCTATGTGATAACAAAATGTCATTTTGCTTTCCGGCTATAATTGGCTGCTTTTTAATAAGAGATTACTGTTTAGCCATTTTGCTTTATGCATAATTGAGTTTTAGTTTAGCTGGTGGCCAGAGTTGATAGAGTCAAGGCAGAGAATTTCTAATAAGGGGCGAACTTCCACTCTCTCAATATTCCGGCTTTTGAACTGGTTGCAGTTCCACTCTGGTTCCATATGAGGGCGCTCACAGGCGAGTGCAAAATGAATGGAGGTCTATGGAGCTATACCCCTCAAAATCCACTTTTCTCAGGATATAATTTTTTGTCTAGTAATCTGAATGTTGCATTCGAAAGGGGAGGCTAAGAAAATACACACTGCTGGGTGTTAGTCGCTTTTTTGTTCTAAAAAAGCCTTTTAAAATGTCAATGACGTCATACACATCAGCTCTGAGTCGCTTCCTTTTTTCTCTCGAGGCATCAACAACACAGCTGACAGGTTAGGCTCTCCCTGTCAATACACGTGCTAGAAAGAGGTTTGCTAATGTTTTAAAGACTACGCCGAAATATTCACTCTGACATTCTGGTTCCGCTTCGGATGCCATCAAGCGGGTTCTCTGGTCGTAATCAGTGACCAATCAGCATTCATTAGCAGAATGCTAGCGTGTTATGGGCAACAACGACTCAACCTGTAAAAAATCCAAAGGACATAAGTACTCGTTTATTCAACATTCAACCTATAATCCATGTTGAACTTGCAAAAACTACAATTAAATCTGAGATTTCTCAACGACAATCAGGCGAACGAGACAAATTTAGCCGTCTAGCTCCATAGAGTCCCATTCATTTTCCACCTGCCTGCGATCACCCCCAGTGGAACTCTGGTGGAACTGCAACCAAATTTGGTACAATGGGGCTAAACAGGGAGTGAAATGGCTCTCCGTAGACGGGCTCTGGTCAAGTTTTGGTGGAGCCAAAACAGGGCCGTAGCCAGGATTTTCAAGTGCCTGAAGCCAAAGAAATCAAGACTGGAAGCATTGTAGATTCAACAAACAACAAATGTGTTATACAAGATAACCATAAAGAAACAATGGGCCTCATTCACCAATATCTTCCTATGTTTTTTCTTAAATTTGTTCTTAAGAAAGTTCCTAAGAAAAGTCTACGTCTGATTCATGACGTGCTCTTAAACAGCAGAATTGTTCGCAGGTGTGTTCTTAGAGTGATGAATACCAATGTCTTTGTAAATTGAAAGCTTGTGCCCATTGCTCCTATTTAGCATAGGTAAATGCCCCGTTAATTCCCATAAAAGGGCATGACACAGCAGGGCCGTGTGCACACTTAGAGAAATATTGAAAAGACGGTGGAGGCCCCGACTCCAAAAGAAAGAAAGTAATTCTATAGTAATTCTGAAGTGGAGGTATTGCTGCAAGAAGTTAGCAAAATATGAGACATAATATTTAATAGCGTCAGCAATGGATACAAAGCAGCAATTACTCATGCAGTGAACGCTGTATCCGGAAAAGGGTGCAAAACTGATGAAGTAAAAAATAAATGGTCTGATCTAAAATCTGAGGCATACAAAAAGAAATACGCCATTGTGTGGGGTAGTCCTAGTCTGCAGAAATATACACACTTGGGGCGTGATCAATCACTTATTATTGGATGGTAAGGGTCCCCGCTAACATATTGATGTGAATTGAAGGCAAAGCAAGGCAAGTTTATTTGTATAGGTCTAGCACAATTCATAAACAATGGCAATTCAAAGTGCTATACAAATGAGCAGAAGTGTAAGTCCATTCATCCATCCATCCATCTTTGTCCGCTTATCCGGTGTCGGGTCGCGGGGGGAGCAGCTCCAGCAGGGGACCCCAAACTTCCCTTTCCCGAGCAACATTAACCAGCTCCGACTGGGGGATCCCGAGGCGTTCCCAGGCCAGGTTGGAGATATAATCGCTCCACCTAGTCCTGGGTCTTCCCCGAGGCCTCCTCCCAGCTGGACGTGCCTGGAACACCTCCCTAGGGAGGCGCCCAGGGGGCATCCTTACCAGATGCCCGAACCACCTCAACTGGCTCCTTTCGACGCAAAGGAGCAACGGCTCTACTCCGAGCTCCTCACGGATGACTGAGCTTCTCACCCTATCTCTAAGGGAGACGCCAGCCACCCTCCTGAGGAAACCCATTTCGGCCGCTTGTACCCTGGATCTCGTTCTTTCGGTCATGACCCAGCCTTCATGACCATAGGTGAGGGTAGGAATGAAAACTGACCGGTAGATCGAGAGCTTTGCCTTCTGGCTCAGCTCTCTTTTAATCCTGGCGGTGCGATAGATTGAATGTAATACCGCACCCGCTGCGCCGATTCTCCAACCAATCTCCCGCTCCATTGTCCCCTCACTCGCGAACAAAACCCCAAGGTACTTGAACTCCTTCACTTGGGGTAAGAACTCATTCCCTACCTGGAGAAGGCATTCCATCGGTTTCCTGCTGAGAACCATGGCCTCCGATTTAGAGGTGCTGATCCTCATCCCAACCGCTTCACATTCGGCTGCGAACCGACCCAGTGAGTGCTGAGAGCAATGAGATCCCCAGCCCACCGAACTGCAACCCCTCCCTACCCCGACTACGCCTCGATATCCTGTCCATAAATATTACAAACAGGATTGGTGACAAAGCGCAGCCCTGGCGGAGGCCAACCCTCACCTGAAACGAGTCCGACTTACTACCGAGAACCCGGACACAGCTCTCGCTTTGGTCGTACAGAGATTGGATGGCCCTGAGTAGAGACCCCCTCACCCCATACTCCCGCAGCACCTCCCACAGTATCTCCCGGGGGACCCGGTCATACGCCTTCTCCAAATCCACAAAACACATGTAGACCGGTTGGGCATACTCCCAGGCTCCCTCCAGGATCCTTGCGAGAGTGAAGAGCTGGTCCGTTGTTCCACGACCAGGACGGAATCCGCATTGCTCCTCCTCAACCCGAGGTTCGACTATCGGCCGAACCCTCCTTTCCAGCACCTTGGAGTAGACTTTACCAGGGAGGCTGAGAAGTGTGATACCCCTGTAATTGGCACACACCCTCTGGTCCCCCTTTTTAAAAAGGGGAACCACCACCCCAGTCTGCCACTCCTTTGGCACTGTTCCAGACTTCCACGCAATGTTGAAGAGTTGTGTCAACCAGGACAGCCCCTCCACACCCAGAGCCTTGAGCATTTCTGGACGGATCTCATCAATATTACATTTTAAATTAGAACGGACGAAAACGGTATAACTACCTACTTTGCGCAAACATGTCAGCTCTCAATTGTGCGTAAGACTGCTCGAGTGTGCGTAGATTCTGTTCTTACCTAAGAACAAATCCCAAATAAGAAAACACTGGTGAATGCCAGAATCTTCGTGAAAACTGCATAAGTGGTGTTTAAGAACAGATTTGTTCTGAAGAACGTTTGGTGAATGAGGCCCATTGGCTTCTTCTTCTTCTTCTTGAGAGAGTAGTAGAAAACATCTTAATATTGATATTACAGTACAGGGCCCTAACAAGCTGTGTATTTGTTTCAGTTCACACAGGCTGTGTTGAAGGGTTACAATAGACTCTGCTGACAGAGGGACTACACAGATTGGGATCCGGTCTTTGACTTCTTCAATGATCAATTACACGGTCTGGAGAGGATGTATATGTATATGATGGATGTTTACACGGAAAAAGATAACGACTTATAATAGCTCCATGATAAGGCCTATGCAGCATATAATTTGTATCGGATACACGGACATGGAAAAACTACAAATGAGCAGCTGAAGCTATTCTAAACAGCACTTTGCTCAAATTAAAGTCATTGAATTTGTCTGGAGAGTGATGAATCACACAAGTGCAGTATAATGACAAAGAAAGAAAGTAAAAACCAAACTTTATGCAGGAGGCTACAAAAGATGTGACAGCACATAGCTGAACAGATCAAAAAAAATACTTCAAACGACAAACAATGACAGGAGAAAGACATATTACTGAAGAATAACTGAGGCGTGATGCCAGCCCACAGTCTTAATACTTTAACAAGTGATTAAAAACATTAGAATGATCATCAGTTTGAATGAGATGAAGTATGGAGCGTTTCAGTGGATATAATTAAAGTTACAGTTCTTTTTAACCCCCCATCTTGCTAATTAAACACCATGTTGCCCTTCAAAGTACGCCTAATTTACATTACATTTACATAAGCAAATTTTAATGACATCCACCTAATTACAGTATTTGGTAGTTCATCTGTCATGGAGGCCAGGAGTGCGGGTGTGATGTCTGTGTGTGTGTGTGTGTTTTTCTTCATGCCAGTCAATCTGTCGGAATGTGTGTGCCGAGCTGTCTCCACAGCTCTCTCCATACAGGTCTGGCTGATAGTGGAGCGATTTAATGGTGCTTCCATTATATTTTATTTCTCTGTGTGTCTGTGTCTCTGAGGCTTCAGTTAGGCCTAAATATATTACTCAAGTTCATTTGAAACACTTTGTGTTGCTTCTTCTAAAATGTTTCTGGTCCTTTTGATCAGTGATGAAATACTCATAGATTAAAGCAACACAAAGCCTCTCTCTTTTATTTTGTTAAATGTAGCCACTTTTTGCTGCTGAAATGGCTGATAATAATGCCTACCCTTGGACAAGGATGAATGGTATGATTGTAAACCTGTAAGTGAAAGTGCTAATGCTGAACGGATGAATCGATTAAAAAAATTATATATATTATTAATTCATTCATTATCATTATAAAAATAAATAGATGAAACCGACATGTTGTGCAGTAAATCAGTTGATCACTCAGTCACGCCTCCTTTCTATAAATCCTTTATTCAATATTGTTTTCTGTGTGTATACAATGGATTGGACACAAACTGTACAGTGCAGACAAACTGTTTGCATAATATGTATGTAAAGGTAACTGTACATTTACTGACAGACAGAGTAATCTCCTTTAAGGTTAGCACCAGTAACATTTTGCTTTTGGCTCATAGCTGGCATGGTTTGCGTTAGTAATACACACCAGGTGTTTTCCGTCCTGCAATTAATCAGTCTCACTTTGTGACTGAACATGTAATTATATGTGGGCACTAGCTTCCATTAGACCTGTTCCAGGACTGTGACCCTATATATTTTAAGGATAAAACCCAGACATTTTAGTCATACAGCTGTTCCTGGAATTGATTACAGGAATAATGTTGAAAATACAAAGTCACTGGATGGTACAAAATCTTCTTAGTGAATTTAAAGGTAGGAAAAAACATCATCATGTCATGATTTTTTCATTGAAGTCAATACAAACCATGTAAAAAATATGTTCCTAGAGTGCAGTTCCGGTATTGCAGTAATATAGCATCTGACCACCGGTGGCGGCACTAACAGTGGCGAGCGAGGAAGAAAACCTGCGCCATCTTTCTTTTGACTTTAATGGAAAAGACCTTTGTCCTTCATTTGCGTGTTTTGTTACTTTAACACCATTTTTGCCCACCTTAAAAGTGACAAGAAGATGGCCTACCATCTGAAATGTTTGTATGTTTGAGACCGTTCTGAGTGTAGTATGATAGTCCTCGATCAGGACTGGTTACCACTCACTATTTCTACATCTATCAGCTCAATCCATCATTGTTAAAAGAAGCAGCAAAGGATATCAAACAATTACTTGTTCCTGTTTTTTTCGTTTTTATAGTTTTCCTGCTCTCAGCCACCAGAATTAAATATTGATGCTCTGCTGAAAGTATTTCACGCAAGACATGCATTAGTGCAACAATGTTAGTGATATAAAGTAATTTTGATTCATTCTTCCTTTGCTCCACTATTGCAATGATGGATTATGCTTCAAAAACAAGATGTCTCTGTAAGTTGCTTCTGATGCCAAAGAGAAACAATGACACAAATATCTACCAGTGCAAACCGAAGGCAGAGATGAGCCAGATGCAACGTTTTACTGGTGCTACGCTGTAAATGTTTGTTTTGTCTTGATAACATATTTCCTAAATTACCACATGCATTTGCCCCAGTCAGCTTTCCTCTCTTAAAAAACCATGCAACAAGTGGGAAACAGTCCAAACAGTGAGAGGTGGAGAAAAGAGTTGGTGTGATAAGTTCTATGGCTGTGTGATTACAAAACAAGCAGAGAGTGAAAGCTAGCATAGTTACAGTGAACAGAAGATTGGGGATCAAAGGATAATTGAAACTTAAAATAGGATAAAGTGTGTGTGCTGTGTGTGTGGGGGGGATGAGAGTGTTCAGAGAAAGAAACAGCTGGGAGGACAGCGCGTTTACGCTCTCATTTGATTCAGATGTAATAAGGCAGTCTTTTTGTCAGAGGAATAAAGGGGAATGGAAAAAAAGAAACGGCAGAGTACAGTGCTAACCACAACATGTTCCTGCGTCTCTAAAGTGCACCTGTACTGCAGTGGTCAGGTCACAAAAGCATTTTTTTTTGTCCTATTTTGTCTTGTGTCCATTTTGTGCCTTCTGATTTCAGAGCTACAAATCATGCAGGACAGAGTAAGATGGCTACATGTGTACCTGCCGTGAGAACATGTGTGCTACCTGTATGTGGAAATTAAAAGAAAAAACCCAGGTTGTTGTGATTGCTCACTTCTAATTAAATCAGCTGCTGTCTTCCTGTGAAGAGCCCACTTTTAGATATCTCGTAATTGTAGCCTTGGTACCTGGCTAACCACCAGTGGAGAGAAATCTCTCAGGACACACTGACAGTAATTGCGCCAGGAAACCAGTGGCCCTTTTTTCTCTGGATTCAACCGTCATTCATTCTTAAGCATGTGCCACAGATCTTCAGTAGCTGCTTTCACGGGATGTGAACCCTACTTTTAACCTAACAAGCTGGGCCTTTCTGAATGGAGGAAGATTTGGTTATTTTGCCAAGTCAATCTTTTTCTTTTGCCAGCAGTGTAGACATTAGCTGCTTAATAATCATTCAGTGAACAGCAGTTACGGTCCTTGGAGTCTCGATTGTATCTCCTAATGTTTGCTCAGGCAGTACAAAAACATCGCACTCTATACTGTAATTAAAGTGGCTTCTTAGACACAGGCAGCTGAGACAACACAGCGTACATTAAGACAGAAAGGACAGTTACAGACCTGATTGTCAGGTTGTTGTTTTTTTTTACCGTTTTGCTAATAACCCCTAGTGTGACACGACAATATTATGTTACATCCACATTTCTTTGACGTGAGACAAGCACAACACTGGTCGAAAGACATCTTCCTCATCACCGTCACTCCTCTTTGCCTAAGTAACATTAGACAGGACAGAGCTGAAGTCAAGCGATCTTTGAGAATTTGGGAAATCTTGGCTAAGCCCTGCCGGAACCCAGGAAGGATGAGCATTTAGCATAAATCTACAGCCGCCCTGGATCTCACATCTTGAGCTAGGCTGGGAATGAGAGGCACTCGCATAGCAAGAATCTACAGCACTACCCCGCAAAAAAAAAAAGTTTGGTTGATACAACAGCAGCATTACATTTTACGTGCACTTGCAGATTTTCAGCATCAAGATTATGCAGAAACTTAAAATGCTAAATCTCTCATTTCACACACATTTCAATTACATTTGGGCTTTAATGAATTGCCTTTTTGTAATCAGTAATCTCAAATATTTTTCTTCAAAACTGTAATTAAGGATGGGCACATTAGACTAGATAAGTTCATGTAATGTGAGATGGCTAGCCACACATATTTGAACATGAAGGCAAGTAATGAGAGCTGAGGAGAGAAAAATGTGGTGTGTGTATGTGTGTGTGAGAACCAAATGTGAGAACGGCCAATTAGAAGCACTGTGAGCCGTCTTGTATGTTCACAGTCTCTTCAGTAGCGAAGTGTATCCTCTGTACAGTACAACACAGCGTGACAACATTAAACACGTTAGAGTGGCTTCACTCGTGTGCAGCAGTGCAGCGTTTCACCTGCTACGCAGACACACACATCTGTCACTGAAGCTGCTTGTTTAATGTCGGAACAACTGTGAGGATTAATAATACAGCCTTGTTTTTTTTTCTAGGGCGGTTGCTTTGTTGTTTCTTTGTAGTTTTGGGAATGTCAGTGGAGGTCATTCATCTTCAGCACATATGACAGTGTTTCCAGGATCTGATTAAAATTTTAATGTTAACTTTGCCTAAAATTGGGACTGAAAGCAAGAGTGATGCACAGTTTCTGTTTCTTACTGAATATATTCATTTGTGTCTGCTTCATTGGGGATCACAGTATTAATATCTCCTCAGTGATATCACGGACTACTGTGTAACTTTGCAAGGATTTAATTGGCATCTAGTTTTGCTGTCTAAGAAAGACGAGTAAACAGAAAGCCTGGGTGTCGAACAGGATTCAAGCCCAGAACAGATTGGTGCCATGTTGACTGTCACAGTGAGAGGGCAAAGCATGGGAATGGGAATATTTGGTGTAATTTCATTTCAAGGCATTTGATTTTCTGCCCTTTAGTTTTACACTAAACATATTTATTTATTTTTTTACACAAAGCCATACTTCTGTAGAATGATTTGACACTGCAATCAATGCGTGCCATTTGTTTTCGGTGGTTACATAAACCACATTTCAAATACTTTTTTAGTAACTTTAACTGCTTTTATAGGATAATTTAAAGCCACAGTGCATAATTGTATTGCACCATAAAAAAAATCCTCCTGCAATGAATATGCATGTGATCAGATCTGCATCTAGTGGTGGAAAGTAACCACGTTTTTATTCACCCTGTACCTACTTAAATTTTGAGGTACACATTTTATGCTACTTTATACTTTTACTCCATTACATTTCAGAAAAAAATATATTGATATTAATATTATATACTTCACCTCATTTATTTTACAGCTTTAGTTATTAGTTACTTTGCTCGGGTGCGGGTGGGATCTGTGGGAGGGTTGTGACGTGCATGGCTGTCTAAAAAGCCGGAAAATTCTACACACAGTGGCTTTAACGTCGTTTACCCTGTTAATTATTACCCTCATTACTACCTTTAACTTCAAGTACTTGGAAAGGCAACAGCAAGAAAAAGTACTACGAGGCCATCTGACCGCTCTTGAGGTTTGACCCTCTACAATATCTGCTACTCCATGTAAACACTGACTGCTACCATGCTGCTTGGACACCAGCATGCCTCCTGTACACTCCGTGTTGCTACAAACCAGGGGTTGATGCATAGACTGTACAGTAGAAGTGAAGCCAAAACATCTCAATCGCCCCCTGATGACTGGCTGTAGTATAGGTCAAAAATCCCGCCACCTCCATGTTAGTGGATTAGTAGTCTATATCCTTAACGTTCCACTTCCGGGATTGCTCCGTTGGCAAGGCTGGATATCCGTTGCCTTGGGCTTCCTTTGTGTTGGCTTTTTAAACTCCGGTCAATTTATGAGGACTGTGGTTAACCATTTCTCAGATCTCTGCAGGATAAATCCAGACAGCTAGCTAGACTATCTGTCCAATCTGAGTTTTCTGTTGCACGACTAAAACAACTTTTAAACGTTCCACCAAACAAGTTCCTTCCGAGCATATTTTGCAGCAGCACCGTGGCTTTTCTCCTGTGCTTAGCACCGCCCAAGACGATTATGATTGGTTTAAAGAAATGTCAATAAACCAGAGCACATTTTCCACCCACCCCCGAATGCTATGTGGAGTAGCCAGACTCTCCTCCAGCGTGTTTTGGAGGAGGGTCTGGCAAAGCGAGACTAGTGGATTAGACATGGGCCAAACTAAAAGGTCAAAGTACACGTTAAATACATTTGTCGGTAAGTTTAGGTAGTTCTTATCACACTGATGACTGTGTTAATTGTTCTGATTAGTTTGGTTTTAATTAGTTAAAACGTCATAATTGACAGCTGTGATTGACTCGCGATTGGTGGGGCAGGTGTATGGGCGGGACTTCGATACTGCGGCTCCACTGCCCGATCACTACTGTGCAGACTCTGGCTCCAAAATAACAAGATGGCGGCGCCTGTATCCGGGATATTTTGGCTTCACTTTTGAACAGTGGGAGGAAGTGGAGATGCATTGTTCTTTTAGTCCATGCTACAAACCAAACAGGGAATTTGTGGTTTCAGCACTCAGCTACACACTAATTTCATACTAAAGTCTTCGCTTGGCATGTCAACTGTTCACCTCTTCTCCTGAGCTATACGTGTCTGCGATGTGGAAATCATAGCATTCATAAAGAGACAGGAAAAAAAATTGTTAGACAGACAATAAAATCTGTTTAGTGTATGTACAACAATGTAGCTTGATAATCACTAGTGCAGAATAATACACCACCCAACAAATATATAATAAAGGAACACTGAAAAGACAAACATGATTTAAGCTATGTAGTGTCTCTCTTTTTAACAGCTACATAGTATGTGACTACAACTAGGGACAGGTTATAAGTTGTGTTTGCCTTGTATTTAATGCACAGGACCATTTTCAAGTGCATTTCATTGTAAGCTCAGTACAGAATGCCCTGCGCCGAATCTTAATTGATGAATGAGCATCCTCTGAATCATCAGGTATTTAAAGAGTTCTCTTTGTCTGATGTTTGTTTTTTAATCTGTTCTTCATTTACTCAAAGATTGAATCCAAGTGGTCGATTTTGGCTGGGAGTTGTGTGAATGTGCGTGTGTAGCCACCGGCAAGCAAGCATACCTGGCAACAAAAAACAGTACTATCAGGAGAGGAAAAAGGGGCATCATTCTTACAGATTGTCACAGAAAAATACCGGTGAAGACGACATTTGTTTCTGTTTTTTGTTTGTTTTGCTTATATTTGTTTTGAAGTCATTTTGTCTCCCACTATGAGGACATGCCACTGTCAAAGTTCCAAAATATCTGGCTGGCATTGGCCTGACTTTACGGTCTTCATCCTCCTCTTCCCCCACCACCAGCCACAGTGCTGTGTCCTTCTGGTTCTGCCCCACAACACCAGATCCGTCCAATAGGGAGAGAGGTGGGGCGCGAGGTGCGGCCCCACTGCTGACCAGTCAAAACTTTAGCTGTTTGTTTGGTTACCTTTTGTTGCAGTTTAGGTTTTTGAGAGTGCGGCAGTGGGGCGAGTGTCTGGCTTTTCCTGGTCTCTGGTTTGCTAGGGGAGTGTAAAAAGGAGGGGTGGGGTTATGTCTCCTCCTTGTCGGGTTTGTTGACTGGTTTGCCTCCATTCATGACCACTGGTTCGCTGGTTGTGCTTTTGGAAGGCGGGCCCCCGGCGAGTTTAGGCACCGCCTCCCCAACATCGTGCAGCGAAGGCTCTCGGTACATCGCAACTAGAGGAGTGGCGGATGGGAGAGAGGGAGGAGGACAGGGGGAGGAAAGAAAGGAAGGAGGCAAGATGAAGGAGATACAGTAGTGGTGGGAAGAGAGAAGAAGAAAGGCATATGGAATTGATGAAAGAAAGAGAGCAGAAGAGAGGTAAAAGAAAGTAAACAGGAGGAGAAAGGGAGAGTTAGGATGAGAAAAATAGCGACGAAAATGTGTAAAAGAGAAGGTCAGAGAAGCATGAATGACGGAAAGAAACGAAGATGTGAGGAAAAGGTGCGTATTTACTCTATAATCCAATAAAACTAAATGAAAGAATAAAATGTAACATCTGAACATTTCAGTAAACGGAAACAAAAGCAATCGGGTCTTAAACCAAAAATGATAATTGAAGCTGAAGGAATTATCCCTGGTTCATGTGTGTGTAAATGCATGTTACCTTCTATAGGTTTAGGCAGGAAGTGTGCAGCTGGTTTGGTCTTTTTAACCCTGTTGCCCTTCATGGCCTGTCCCTCTTTATTGAGGCCCAGAAACCAGGCCCGGCCCGACTCCTTCTGTCTGTAGAGCATAGAGCTGTAGATCACATAGTAGTTCTCAAACACCGACTCCTTAAACTTACACTCCGCTGTAAACAGTTCCTGAGGAGACAGACAGAAAGAGATATGGGTCATATTATGTTAAAAACTGATCAAGTAGTGTGTGTATATATATATATATATATATATATATATATATATATATATACACAAAATGCTTCAATGAACTATTACATTTAATAGAATAAAATACAAACAAAACATTTCCTTTATTGTTGTCAGGCTGCCAATACATATTGCTAATTGCCAATATTGACCAGTCATAGGAAGGAGCAGCCCAACACTGACTGAATACACCCTGGTACTGGTACATACGGGAACTTTGCAAAACGTCAGGCGATCCCATAGAAGTCAATGCAATTTGACTTGTGTTTGGATACAAATTTTGACAATTGTATGGATTTATTTCTTGTTAAACAAATCACATCATGTTTTATTTTGTATCTTGTCTGAACCTGAGCGTTCACGATAGCTTAATAAATGAAGGTCGACGCCGTCATGTCCCCTCATTCTCCCCCCGGCTATAATTTTGCAAAGTGTTGTTTGTAATTAACCAACCTGTTATTAAAAGCTGTTTGAGACGACTGCTGTAACCGCTACTGGTAATAGCTTATTTATTTTTTTAGATCAATTTTTTATAGTTTTTTAAATTTTGAACATACTGAACAGACAAATACAATTGAACAAGAACAAAAACCCTCCCCCACCCCCCACAGCCTTGAGAAAAAAAAAAGAAAAAAGAATCACATCTTGCCTAGTCACTCTCCTCTACTTTTTGTGACGCCGAGGTGACCAGAACTGATACCCGTGCTGCTGCGCTTTTCCACAGGTCTATAGTGGATGATTTGGCTTCGTTAATCCTTGCTGTAGAGAGCTCAAGCATGATTATGTCTAGAAAATACGCCAACCACTGTTTTATACAAAGCGAGTGGGGGGGAAGCCAGCGCTGAGCTATCATTTTCTTGGTTGTTGTCGAGCCGGCTAGCCAAACTTTCTTGTGTCTCCCATGCAGGTGTAATTTAGAGTCGTCATTAAGTAACAAAGCAATCGGGTCAGTAGGAAGTTGACATCCTATCACATCAGATATTATTGATGTCGTTTTATTCCAGAACTCATGCACCTGTTCACACTCTCAGACCATGTGCAGGAAAGTTCCAGTTTGTTTAGGTTGACAGAACGTGCAGTAGGGAGTGGGAATGACAGCCTCACACTTATTTAAGCTAACGTTGGCTTTCCATAAGTAGGAACTGTCAGCAGCACAATTTAGCAATTTACCACATTGACTGAATATTCACGTAACGTTATCTTATGAGCCTCAAGTCTCAGCGTGAAACTCTCCATTACATTACCCCCCCACATGACAGCTTTTCAGCTTTTTCCTGTTTCTCTCCTGATGTGACAGCGCAAGGGAGCCTCTGTGATGCCGGTCTGGTCTATAGCCTGGAACCAAAGGCCCTATCAGGATCTTTTTTTAGGACATTGCAGGGGAATAAATCGAAGCAGTTTTTGGATGTATTGTTGGTGCAACCAACTACACAGCAACTCTTTAGCATAGTGTTATTAATTTAAAATGGGTTGTTTAAAGTAAAAGTTTGGAGATATGTTCAACTTCTTCTGTTTATGCCTTTGCCATCTATGCGGTACACAGGATTGTTTTATTTCAATTGACATTTCAGAAAATGCTTATATAAAAAGTTTTAAGCCTGGAACCAAGCCAACCAGCTACCAGATGAATCGTCACCATAAAACCTTGGATTTGGCACAAAAAAGGTAAAGGTACAAGGCTGTGTACATAAACGATCACAGACTTTAATAGTAGCAGCTCGCTAGCCGTTCGTGGGTTCACGGGTGCGGTAAACATTTCCATGGTAACAGCCAAAATCCTTATGGAGAAAATGAATGGGATTTTCAGTTCTGGAACCACATTGTTGAGTGCTTTGATGTATGTCTCGCTGTGTCATTCTTCCCTGACACTCTCTGTGTCTGTATGCACATAAACAACAAACTAAATAGATAAAAAAACGGCTTGATTCTGGTTACACAAAGCCCAAAAGATCTCACCCACCCACCCACATCAGCTCGGCTCATGTGTCAGAACTCTTTTCCATGGTCACCAGCGCCTTCAGCGGAGCATATTTCAGCACTGAATAAAGGTGTTATTCTTACTGGGGAAAAATGCACTACTGAGTCACATCAAGTATATAAGGCAGCCAGAGATGAAAAATCTTTCTTTTTTTCAGCAAATTTCCCAAGCAATATTTATATCTAAAAACTCTTCAGCTGCTACATGTTCCACTCTTTTTACCAGGTAGTCTCTTTGTCTGTCTGACACTTGTTACTTAGCAGTTGGGTTATCAGACCTTTTTTTGTAGGTTTGTCACTATGACAAGGACCTTTCACATTATACATAGTCATTAATCCATTGTTAATATAAACAATATTGATCAATGTAGCCCTTGTATAACAATAATCTTCCTTTCTTGGAGCAAGAAGGAAATTTCATAATAATTTAGTATACAATGGCTGAGGATATAAATAGTGTTAACAAACTACCCCTCATATGGCTGAGGAGACTCCTGCCAACCCAAACAATCAGCCTGGTGGTCCCCAGACCTCAGATTGGGAAGTGTTTGTCTAGACCGTCTCTTATTGGTTGTTGTGGGCCTTTTGCCAGAGCCACAGACACATTGTCATTCAGCTCAGGTCTGTCGGTCCGAGTCTCATAGCAACATGAGGAAGAGAGGCGACACTGTAGCCGTGGCAACCAACCAGCGCTGAGAGGGAGGGGTCAGTGGGTGGGTGGGTGTCTGGGATTGTAGTGGGGACTTCAAGAGTGGCAGAGCGAAATACACACACACACACACACACACACACACACACACACACACACACACACACACACACACACACACACACACACACACACACACATGCATTGGTAATTTAACATATAATGTGCTATATCTCATGCTCTACCACATCCACTCACACACTAACATAGGAAGACACATCAAAGGCAGGGTTGGGTGGCATCAATACGCAGCTGTGAAGGATTGCACGCATGCACGCACACGCACACGTACAAACACACACACACACACACACACACACACACACACACTTGTGGCTCTAGCGGATGAATGGAGGGAGGTGCAGGGGGGCTTGTCTGGGATATGAAATGTGACTAAACGATTGGTTGGCAACAAAACCAGAGAAGGTTAGAATGAATGAATGCTCTATTTATTGGCAATAGCAGTGACACACACACAAATTAAGTGTTCTTTTATGGTAAACATGTTTTTTGTTTTTTTTGATTAACTGTGCTTAATATTTTTCATTCCAGGATCAAATTAATTTAATAATATACACTACTGGTCAAAAGTTTGGGGTCACTTAGAAATGTCCATTCCACTCTATTACAGACCAAATACCAGATGAGATCAGTCGCATTGTTTTTTTAAATCAGGGCAGCAGTTTTTTAAGGGTTCTCGACTGTTGTAGAAAGAAGTGGCTGATCTTTAATGCAATATCTACATGGCCCATTATCAGCAACCATTCATGTTCCAAAGGCACATTCTGTTTACTAATCTGATATCATTTTATATATCAGGCTAACTGAGAAAACATTGGAGAACCCTTTTGCAATTATGTAAGCACATAATGTAATCTGAAAACTGCTGTTCTGGTTAAAAAAAAACAATGCAACTGATCTCAGCTGGTATTCTGTCTATAATGGAGTGGAATGGAAATTTTAAGTGACCCCAATCTTTTGACCGGTAGTGTATATTGAGTGTTGACCTGCACCCCAGATTCATTATTTATTTGTTAAGAAGGGTGATCTTTGCTGGCATGCAAACAGCAGTGCCCAACACTTCTTAATGTTGGACCAGTGAGATCATACATTATTTAATGCTGCTTTTAAAGTAAAAGATGTTTGATCCCGAGGCCTCTTTCACTCTCGTCGGAAGAAGAAACACTTATTTCCCACTGAATTCAATGAGAAAAAGTGAACTGTAAGAATGACTTCGGATGAAAACGTCACAGGTGAGTCATTTTAACAACACCGCCTGCCTGAAGGTGGTTGGTCGTCATTTCTAAACAGCTATGTTCACAAACTGCCCATAGAAAGAACATTGGGAGAAAGAATGAATGAAAGAAATGGAGGGTGGGTTTGAAAATTGGGACATGAAGGAGAGAAGAGAGAATAAATCACCCAGTGAGGAGGAGGACGAGGAGGCCTCCTGATTGGAAAAACAGCAGGGGATTCTCTCTCTCTCTCTCTTCTCTTATCTTAGCATTCTCTTCTTTTTTTTCTCCCTCTTTCATTTCTCAGTGCTCTGCAGATATTTAGTGGAAGTGCACACATGCATGCACACTGTTATCTTTTGAATTACACACACATGCATGCATCCTAGCCTGAATAGCAGCTGTAATCAGATAGAGAGGAGCCCATTAACATGTTAAACATCTTGAGCAAAAGCATACTAAAGTGATACAGGCAGGACTTTGTCCCTTAAAGACCTAAAAATAAGAAACTTAAAAAAAAGCAATCTCCACTCTTGGCACTACACAAACTAATAACAACACTTGGCAACTAGCGCTGCCTGGTGCCACCACAGATTGACTGCTAGCCACTGGGAGCTTCCCAGTAGAAGCATATCTATATTACAACAATTAACTGTTGGAAATAATTACTGTTCCTTTGGACTGTTGTAATTTATCAAAGCCTTTAATCCACTGGCAATCAGGATTGTGTCTTGTTAAAGAGAGCTGAATGAATGGCATCACAATACACTGACAGTTCAGGCCTGTGACCTTGCTGGCCAGGGCAGCTGCTGAATGACTCTGAGACCACAAGTTCTCCTTTCAAGATCTGACTCTCAGGGCGCATAAGTTAAAGAGACTGACTGACAGCCTGAAGCTACATTCATCTACATTTACTTGTGCATCAATGGGTTACAGTGTTGACTACAAAAATACCATGTGGAGACCAGAGGGTCAGTTTTCTCCTACAAGTTTCCGATACTGCTGGAGATTATTGGTGTCAACAGGAGTAGGTTGAAGAAAGCCTCAGTATTCACCTATTCACTAACACACATCTGTCATTTCCACTGCACCTTTTGCTTGTTGCAATTAACTTTCCAAGTGAATGGAAAAAATGCAAACACCACTTAAGCCTCCTATTCAGTATGGAGAAAAGCCTTCCTTACTATTACTCTACATAGATGAAAGAATGTAAACACAATTACTTAGAGGTATTTAATTAAAGAGTTATATAAGCCTGACAATGTACAACACATCCGTCTAATGTTCCATGTTGGAACTACCGTACACAAGTGTAATTCCACCTCTTGCAACCTGTAATAATAATTAGACCTTTATCAAAACTATTCATATGACTGATTTCTGATCTGCCATCGCTACAGTTGGGATTTGGTTCAATTTAAGCACAAAAACTCCTTGTTTGAGTTAAGGGAGTAATTGCATTCATGTTTAAAAGAAAACAAAGTTGACTGTTGGTTGAAAACTGGAAGTGGTTTCCCATGTCCAAGAGTTTAATGATCTAATCAATATTTAATGAACTTAACTGTTCAACAACGCTCTTCAACTCATGTTTTTAATTACAACTTTGGCTACATTTACATTGCTACATTTTGGTTTAAAAACCAATATCTTTTGCTACATTTACACCCTGCCTACACACTGCTTTGGTGTTTCAGAGCCCTTAAACCGGAGACATTTGAAAACACTTCTGACCCTGTTTTGGTTTGGAATCCCCGGGGTTGTGAAAATGCAGATCTTTGGTAACACCAACACTGATGCCAATGTTTTGCCGCGTGATTGGGTCATGACGTCTCGTTCTCTGAGACTAAGCTACTAATGTTACCATGGCAACTACCGGCAACGAGCGGAGTATACATAAATAAAAATACTTTTGGCTCAAAACTCCGCTTAAAAACCAAAACGTAGCAATGTAAATGTAGCCTTAGTTGGAATTATTAATTCCAACTAAATTACGTGAAACGATAACGCAGTATGGTCTTATCATCATATCAACACCTTCAAGTTAATTAACAGTAATAATGAATTGACAACCAGCATTAGTTTCTTACAGTATTTTTTTTTAAGTTAAACCTTCATAAAAATGTGTTTAATTAATAAAATATGAAAAAACATAGTTCTGATTTGCAGTTGCTCTCCTTGCAACATTGCTTAATGCGACTAAGCTCAAAGAAGTTGTTTTTCATCCCAATGTGTATGTATGTGTGTGTGGTGTTTGTGTGTGTGTGTGTGTGTGTGTGTGTGTGTGTGTGTGTGTGTGTGTGTGTGTGTGTACTGCTCAGTGAGTGGGTGTGTTTGTTTCCAACACCAGTTATTATCACAGCACTAATTACCCAGGGGAATTGTGGGTAAACAAATCATTCTAAAGAAAAGAAAGCCCACAGAGAAGAAGGAAGAGGACGAGTGGAAAGAAAAGTGTTGGCATATGAAAACAAAAGTGAAGAGCGTGCTTTGAGAGGGGACTTGGAAGGATGTCCTCCAGCCCAGACAAACTGAATCAAAGCATCAATCTGACTCCAATCACAGCGTCGCTCTCGGCGTGTAAGTAACACCACGGTGTTCCTCCGCCACTCCAGACCTGAACACCTGATCCAATTACACTTTTATGGAAACGTGTGGCTCTTAATTGGATCAGGCGTGTTCGAGCTGGAGCAACAACTCATAGCACAGGCGCTCCTTTAGGACTGGTTGGGAAACTGAACTAATGGGTTGTATAAGGAGACACCTAGTGTCCCCCCTATTTGAACAGGGGAACCCCCATGCCGGTCTGCCACTCCTTAGGCACTGTCCAAAACTTCCACGCAATGTTGAAGAGGCGTGTCATCCAAGACAGCCCCTCCATGCCCAGAGCTTTCAGCATTTGGATTCAGGAGTTCCTCAAAGTGCTCCTTTCACGGCACAATTACCTCCTCAGTTGAGGTGTTCTTTCTCTATAAGGTCTGCTCAGGTTGATGGCATTCAGATCGGGTCTAATTATCCTTGGGTCTATCCAGTTCTGGTCTGACTGTGTTCGGGTCCAGATCAGATCAGATCTCTCTATTTTAGTAAGTTTTTGCATTTTTGGGTTTGTTTCGAATCGGGTCGGATGATTTGGACCGATAAAGTGGCAGCATTAGGCCGGTTACACACTGCACGCGTCACGGGAGCGTGGCGTTTCTGTTGCGTGTCAGCTGCGTGGATTTTGTCTGTCTTTACACACCAGAAACGTGTCTGATGTGGCGCTACTGCTGCTAGCCTTGTCTGGACACATGGATGTTTCCCATTGATAAAATGAAATACCATGTTAAACATAAATATATACTGATTTGATTACAGCAAAGACAACGTTGGCAGTATTGACGGCAAAATAGGCTACAGAATATTTGGTTTTGTATTGACAGGTGCACTATTAGAAAATGGATTAAAAAAAAATTACATTCATATAGGCCTATCTGCACATCAACATGTCATTTGTTAATATGTATTTGTGTCTAAATGACATATAAACATATTTTCCTATTCTATTTTGCCTGGAAACGCTTCCAACACGCTTGCGTCTCGCTTGAAATATAGGCGTCGGTTCTATTTCTAGCAGGCACGCGTCTCAGGCGCATCTCGAGCCGCGCCTGCACTGCCTGCGTCTCACGCCGGCAGTGTGTAAGCTCTAACCTGTTAACATGGGAGCCAAAATATAAACAGACAGGCCACGCGGCTGACACGCTCGCGTGACGCGTCCAGTGTGTAACCGGCCTTAGAGAAATGTCAGAGTTTTATTGGCAGCAAGTTCAGTTTGACGATTTCATCACTTCCACAGAAATGCAATCGCATCTTTATTATTATTTTATCAAGGTGAAAATGTCTTTGAGTTTGTGGGTTTTGAAGTTGATCAGATTTCTGAATCCTTCAATTCATTATGTCAAGCGTTGACATCAGTGAACCACCTTAATTAGAATCAGCTTAATAAAAGGTGCTGACCTAATATTAGAGGAAGGCTGGGAAGGCTACACATACACCAGTAATGATCGTCGAACGTCATTAATGGACGATAGTTTTAAACCTGCTACTGAGTGTGATGTCTGTCCTGTGGTGCTTCAATGACATGATGCACAGAGCAACATCTTTGAAGAGACTTCACAGCACACAGGCAACTAATGTATTCACTAGTCACCAGAAAATGTGTGTGAGTGTGTGTTATGACCGTGGTTATGACTCACATGGCTAACATTTATTCTCTCTACCACTCCTCTTCCTTCTCATCTCTCTGGATGTAGACATCACAGGACTCACTCTGTCTGAGCGCTGTACCGACTGTGTTATGAATGGAAGTACGCACGCACGCACGCACGCACACACAGACACACGCACACACACGCGCACACACGCACTCCTATGTTTGTTGAAAACATCCTGTTGTAAGAAAACTGCAGCAGAGGAAGAGAGAGAAAAGATTATGAGTGGAGTAGTGTTGATTTCGTCAGACGAGACTAAATATGTTCGTCAATGACTTTTTTTTCCATGACTAAGACGAGACGATGATGAGACTGCGCCAATGTCCAAAAACGCTGACTAAGACTAAATTAACATGCATTATTGTTGACGAAAAAAGACGAGACTAAAATGTTTTGCATAAAATAAAAACTAAGATAAAATCTCTCTTCATTTTCGTCTACAATCGTCTCTACTTTTCCATCACGAGATAGAATATTCAGCTGTTACTAGGGTTGGGTACCCAGACCCAGTGCTAATACGGCACCGACCGGCGCCTTAACGACCGTTATCTACCGGACCGAATAGCAACGCGGATTTCGGTGCACTTAAATGCCTGCGCTTCTCTCTCTGATGCTCCTAAAAGGACGTTGGAGGCAACCGAAACATCGCTGCACGGGACGCTAGTTAATACTACACTTGGCAGCAGGTAACGTTAGCCTACCGTTAGCTAGCAGCTGGATTAAACACGATTAAAATGCTGACAGCTAAACGGTGTAAAAGTTTGTCTGTATTTCACTGGAGAGGATTCCAACTGAAAAACAACACATATGTTGCGTTCACTTCAAACTTGCCTCGCCAGCCTCGTGCTGCGTTCAATGTTATTGTAAAATACCCTTTTCCTATTCAGTGGTTGTTTTTGTTGTTTAACAGGAATTTACTGGTGAAATAAGGAAGAGGCTCGATATTTATATAACATTATATAATTTATTTTTATATAACTATCTGACTGAAATAGTTATCAGAAATAATCTATAAATAATTTATTTAAAAAAAGACTAAAATGTTTTGACTAAAACTTGACTAAGATACCTTGAGTTCTCTTTTGACTAAAACTAGACTAAAATGACAAGACTTTTAGTCAACTAAAACTTGACTAACAAAAAAAGATATGTGAATGACTAAATATGACTAAAACTAACAAGGATATTTGGCCTAAGACTAAATTAAAAATAGGTGACAAAATTAACACTAGAGTCGAGAAGACAAATCCACAATATAGAAAAAGATACACAAGGGGCGTACAAAGTACGGACTTGTGTTCTTGGGGAGAACGTTCTTGCTGGTTGTTCTTGGAAGAATAAACTCGCAAGTTCACAAGCACAGAAAACGCTGTTAACAGTTTGAGACAATGCGTTCTTCTGGTTATTGCTCAACACTCCCAGCACAGAGGCTATCTGCAGGGCTCCAAAATACCAGCTAGAAATAAAAACCACAACAATATAACCACTTTGTATTAAAACAATCTCCGGACAAGAAAACCTCATAATGCTACAACTATTGCAATAATATTGAAAAATAAAACTTATTGAGCTTTAATTTCATTGTTTATGGTTTAGCTCAAACACCCTTTACTTATTCAAAAGAGTGGAATGCGATCCCTATTATTAGTGTATAAGTTTAAGTCAGTTTAAATTAAAAAAAAAATAGGCATATGCACTGGTGTGTCCTATGTGTTCCTATTAGTATTATGTGGAATTATCATTTCTATATTATTGTAGTGCACTGTATATGCCCAGGGAGATGGAAATTAGAAATTCAAATTATAAAGGTTGGTGTCTCCCCTTTAGTCTACATAACATGTCATAGCAGGTTACCACTTTATGTACAACTGTTCATTTATCATACAGACTAAAACTCAACTTCTAATAAATCAGAAAACAAATACACCAAAAATATGAACTAAATACAAAATATAATGTAGGCTATAGCCTATGGCATAATTTAAACAAGTCTCCCGAAAAGAAACATATTATATCTCATAGACTAATAATATACAGTCTATGGTATATCTCTCCTCTGCCTGCTGCGGGGTGTGTGTGTGTGTGTGTGTGTGTGTGCTTGTTAAGTTTAACTCCAAAAAGACAGTTAACACAGGTTCCCGTTAATCTTACGATGGACATGTGTTGTGATATTTAAACAAACGATCCGTCAATGGCGAAATAAAAGCCTCTTATTTACGGAACCGGTCTAAAAGACCTCCGGGGTCTTACAGCGGGGTCTCCGAGTGTGACTGTTCAAGCGCCGAGCTAGTGGCCCCGGCAGGCGCAAGCTGGCGGCCGCGTCACTTTATGGAAAACTTTACTCTGAAAACTTTGGAGCAAATTGTCAATTCGGCAAAGATTTTCGTAAACCTGCCTATATTCGAAATCTAAACCATTCATTTCTCGCCTAAAATGTTTTTGGGCTGTCTATGTACTGGAAATCCAACAATCATTGAATGCCGAAATGAATGTTGGGATACAGGTGCTGCGAAGTTCATACAAATTACCAACCGACGTATCCTCGGTAAATGGGCGTGTCAAGAATACATCCGGGAATTTTAACTGTTGTTGGCGAAATGGGAACTTGTGTATTGGGACAGTACTTTGGCAACACGAGATGACGTTTCACAGGGACACAAGAACACAAGTCAATAGAAGAACACAGATTGGGAAACGTCCAAGGGCTCTGCATCTAGTTTTTTATGTTGTAATTAATGAAATGAGCTGAAACTAGCGGAAAATCAACCAGCAGCTATTTTATTAACTGATTCACTGTTTCAGTCATTTCTCAAGCAAAAACACCATTCTCTGATTTCATGCTCTCAGAGTTTCTGTTTGTCATTTCATAGTAAACTGAATATTGTTAGGTTTTGGACTGTTGGTCAGATAAAACAAGATTCAAAGCCTATGAACACCCACACAAGTGATTTCAGTTATTGTGGCTGATTAGACCTCTGCTCAGGTTGAAGTGGGCTGGAGCTTGAATGGTAATTTATTAGGTCACAAATCTTTTCTACCAATAAGCTGTCATTTGTCCTGCCCTAACAGGTGCAACAAAGCTAACAAGAGACTCAGGAAGATGTCAGTCAATCAGTCTAGACACACCCACACAGCCCTGGGAAGAGGTCTAATCAGCCAGATTAACTCAAAACACCTGAGTGGGTTTTCAGTGCCTTTAAAGATGTTATGTTGGGCTCTAGGAAATTAAAATGGGCATAGAAAAGTGCAAAGTGAAAAGAAGAATGGGCAGTATGTGTGTAAGAATGTGTTTATTTTACCTTTCTTTGCCTTTTTTCTTTGATTTAACTAATATTACAATCATACCGTGATTTGTTTGTGTGAGACATTCATCTCTCATGGTCAGAAAGAAGACATGAATGACATTTGTTTTTGATTTAATATACTACCATACTTTTATTTGTTCATGTTATTTATCTGGCAAGCCTACTAGACCTCTTTTCAGCACCACGGTTTGACCCAGACAAAGACAAAGTCTTGGTTTGCTCTCCACACGGGAGAGTTATTTTTATTGGGATTTAAATAGGCTTTGGATGTATACCGTTAGTTCTGAAACATATATAACTTTCTGATTTCCTTCAGGGGGTCAAAACGTTTTTGTGGAGGACCAGTCACCAGATTATGCTGCAGGCCAATGCTGTCCCTTACTTTAAGATGTTTCTATGACCTAAGGGTTACCTAGACTCAAAGAGAAGGGGGGGAAGAGAGAGGAGTATTAGCAAAGAAACAAAAAATAGTTGAAGAATGGAATTGAAGGTGTTCGGGCTCCCAAGACCTCTCCAATAGACAGATTTCGGGTTCTAACGGTCTGACTCACAGGAGCTGGCATGAAGGACCACATTTCCATTTCTAATCTTGGCTGGTGGACAGTCAGCAAAATTCAGATTTCAAAAACAAGCAGATTTTAGGGGGGCTCTGGTGTGCACAAACCTGAGTCATGATCTAGATATGTCTCACGACCACACTGGTATATAAACAGTTTTCATTCACTTTAATCCCTAACATAATATTTTATTCTGTCATCAATCTCACCTAATTCATATAGAAGTAGTAGAAGATGATGATGATGATGATAATAATAATAATAATAATAGTATGAGTAGCAGTAATAGTGGTTAGTTGCAGGAAACATGTCAATGTCCTCTTTCACCTCTCAGCTGACATCCTGACATCTACAACTACCACCCTAATACCAATGTGTTGTCTTTTGTGTGTATTTTGCACACATGGTTGTCACTCACACAAACACACACAGTCCCAAACTCATCAGCACTTTTTTTTTTTCCACTTTCCCCAGCATGCTCCATAATTATCACATAGCAGCTCATTGCACACTGTGCCATCTGTTAGTCGCACACACGCATGACCAAAACCCACACACATGCACGCACCACACGTACATGCACAACCACACACTGCCAGATGCTTGGGATCGATTAATAAGACAGTCCTACCATGTATAACTAAGTTTGCAGCATAGCATATCATTAACAATTGGCAACAAGAGGATAAAGAATCTCATGGAAAGCAGAGCAGCTCAGATTTAGAAACAAGCTAAGACTCAACTAGAAAAATAAACACAAAATCAATCATTCTCTGGTATCATAATAATACATTACAAAACTGTCTTGATAGCGCTACGTTGCTATATTAAAGTATGAAAAGGGAATTAAGTTTTATCCTACCAATATCTTCAGAAAAATCAATATATTCTAGTTCTGACATGCATACAGTAAATACAATTGTGTTGGTCCTTTACACAGAAACAAAAACAATCCACCAGAAAAAGATATTACATGTAACATCATTAAAGACCTTTTCGTGCACACTGTATTTAGTACATTATGTTCTAATTATAATGATTACAGTGCAGTCACAGTGTCTCAGTGATGTGTGTTTGTACCAGGAATATCGAGTTGTTTGCTCGTTAATAGCAAATTCTTCCAAGGGCGAAATGCAGCCTGTAGTGTCCCGAACATGTTGTACCAAAGGCTGCTGACAAGTGCACCATGTTTAGTTGAAGGTACAGGAACGAGAATCTGATTTGTATTGACTTTCTGACACGTCCACTAAAAACTAACCTGGCAGGATGAAAGGTAATCCTGACTGTGTTCGATAAACAAGACGCTGTGAACCAACCATTACACACATACTGTACATAAAGGTAAACATCCCCGCTCTGGTTGAGACCCGGATAAAACAAACTGTAGCTGTGATAACACCCTGGTAATGTTTAATGAGTATGTCTTCAGGCGCCGTGGAACCATCCTTACCACACACTACACCTGCCGGTACCTTTGCATCAGCCAATTAAACATCAAGCAGCGCGGACATTATGATAAATTGCACCTGCTGTATGTAATTTATATATTTGTTATCATGGAGCTGCCTGCCCATCAGTCACAGAGCTGGAACATGATCACACATTCACACTTTTCCTCTACTTAGCTTTAGAGGGGATTTCTAGTGTGTGTGTGTGTGTGTGTGTGTGTGTGTGTGTGGGGGGGGGGGACTCCCCCTCTTCAATTATTTACAGGAAGCCCTCATGCATCTGTGACTTCCAGCGACAGGCTGAGAAAGCCCTGCAGAGCAGCACAGATCTCTTGTCTTTCTCCTCCAGATTACTTCCTATCATCCCCTTTTTTCTACAACATTTTTCCTTCTTCCGCTCCATATTTTTTCTCTTCCATCTGAAATCCGTCTTCACCATTTCCTGCTGTCTACAATCCTTTCCTCCTTCCTCTCCATCTTTTTACTCTTCTGTCTACAACCTTTTTCTTCTTTTCTGTGCATCTTTTTCTCTGTCTAAAACCCTTTCATCCTTCCTCTCAATATTTTTGCTCTTTCTTCTCTGGCTTCTTCTTTTTTGTCTACAACTGTTTTTGTCCTTCCTCCCTATCTTTGCCATTTCTGTCTACAACTTCTTTGCCCGTACATCTTTTTCCTCTCGTTGTCCGTGTCCTATTTCTCTATCACCTCCTTTCTTTTGCCTCCCACCCAGGTCTAGCCTTTCTTCTCCCCTCTCCTTCTTTCTTTCAGGATTGGTCCTGACCTCACCTTTATTCCTCTCATCTCTCTCTTTCATTTCGCCCCTTTCATCTCCTCCCCTCCTTTCCTCTCCCATCCCACCCATTTCTATTCCCCCGGCCATCTCTTTTTTCCTCTCTTCTCCTCCTCACTTCACCTCCTTTCCCCTCCTCTCCGGCTCCTGTCATCTCCACCCCGAATAAGAAATGCAGGGGAGGAAAGAGGGATGATGTCAGGGAGAAAAGATGTCAGTGAAAGAGTGTGAACTCTCTCCAAAGAGTCAGCATTGAAATAATTCATATTCTGCTCAAGCAGATCTCCGAGCAGTCGCCCGCTCCTCCTCCCCTCCACTTGCTCTTCACCACCTCTTTCATCCCTCTCTCTAATCATGTCCTCCATATTGTTCTGCATGCCTCTCTTTAATGTCAATGATGTGACAAAGGTTTGACTAATTTAGCTCTTTTTTGGGGGTTTAATTTTCCAGTTTTCAATTACGTTTTATTTTTCTGAATCTTTTGCACTCAATGAGAAGAAGCCTCTGGAATGGCATTTAAGGACATTAAAACATGCTTACTTAATGCGTACGTCTCCATAATCTGGAGACATCCTTTAAAAGTAATTCATATCTTTGTCTTTTTTCATGTCTCTGTCTCTCTGTCTAATGCACCTGTCTCAAATCTTCTGTCGCACAAAACCTAAAAAATGTGACTTTCATATAGTCTTCTGACATGAAAAAAGCTTTTAATGTATCATGCATGCTTCAATTCTTCTTTAAATTTAAGCCTAAAAGTAAGTTACTTATTATATAATTTAGAGCAAGATTTGTCTGTAACTGCTCTTTAGGTGAGTGATCCATTTTGCCTCATTTTGCTCAGTGTGCCGTCCTTCAGACAGACCCGGGTCCCCGGACACGGTGAATGTAATGGTCTGTACACCGACGGGAGTTGTACTAAAATCATCCAGTGGTTTCTCTGAGCAGCATAATTAGATGAGATGACCATATCACGTCAACCGGGCCAATGACCGTTTTATCTCAGCTCAGATAGCTACACTTGGAAAAAAAAATCTTACTTTGCACTAGAGCTGAAACAAGAAAGTTATTCTGCAATAATTTTGGTAATAACTTCTTCGTTTTAGCAAAACAAATTAAAGAAAATCACTGGTTCCAGCCTCTCAAATAGGAATATGTAATGTTTTCTTTGTCTTCTATGATAGTAAACTGAATATCTTTTTTTTTTTTGGACTGTATATTGGATAAAACAAGCTATTCTAAGTGGTCACCTTGGGCTCTGGGAACACTAACAGGTTATAGATCTAATGATTAATCAAGAAAATAAACACCTTACACACTATGCCTACTTTTAAAACTGTTTCTTTTTAAAGCAAAGACAGTTACAAATACATGATTTTCACCTCCACCACCAAGTAAGGTCTTTTAAATGACCAGAGGTTTGTCAAAACAGGCTTCCATTTGTCTCCCACAAATAATTACCACAGCTTAAAACCAAACACTCGGGACCTGGATGAGCAACACATGATTTGCAATTAGGCCTCATCATTTTCCAAAAAAGAAACATTAGGCCCTTTAGCAGGACTGCCCACTATACATAAAAAACAACAGGTGCTGAGCACAACAGACACAGGTAAAAATACTGAAACAAAACATGTCTTGTGGACATCGTCCTTCAGGAATTTCTCATCCTGTACCCATGCTTGGATATTGTACAGTACGTGTCTGTGTCTATTTCTGTGTGTGTGTGTGTGTGTGTGTGTGTGTGCGCGTGCTCACCGATGAGTAGAGGTGACCCTCTCCGTTCATGGCGATGTAGAGGCCAGTCTTGACTGATTGGATGGCCACGACTCTCAGACCCACAGGAATTAAGTTAAACAGAGCTGAGGACAAAAACGGACAAACTGAGTTTACGTCTGTGTGTTTCTGTTCTTGATATACTGTACAGTGCTTTGGCAACTGAAATGTCAGTTGGTCTGTTGCTCAGTTAACCTTAGCCCTCGGCCTCGAGGGGCTTCTCACAGGGCTTTTAACCTCTGAGTGTTGTAGAGGAGGACATTGGCAGAAAATTCAGACCATTAAAGTAATCTATGTAATAACATAAGAAGTCAACAATCAATACCAAATATCCAGTTATTTTCTATTTTCCTGAAGGGGTGGGACTATAATCTATATACAGTGGGGGAAATAAGTATTTGACCCCTTGCTGATTTTGCAGGTTTGCCCACTTACAAAGAATGCAACAATCTACAATTTTATTCATATGTACATTCTAACAGTGAAAGACAGAATCCCAAAGAAAGTTCCAGAAAATCACATCATATGAATTTATTAAAATTGATAACCATCTGATGAGGAAAAACAAGTATTTGACCCCCTGGACAAACAGCAAGTATTCTGGCTCCTACAAGCCAGTTAGTCTTTCTTTAAGACACAGCCCCAATCCGAACCAATTATCTACATCAAATACACCTGCCTCACCTCGTTACCTGTATAAAAGACACCTGTCAACACCCAAACAACTAGCATCCAACATCACCACCATGGGCAAGACCAAAGAGCTTTCTACGGACATCAGGGACAAGATTGTTGATCTGCACAAGGCTGGGATGGGCTACAAGAGAATCGGAAAGCAACTTGGAGAGAAAAGATCAACTGTCGGTGCAGTTATCAGGAAATGGAAGAAGCACCACACCACCGCCAACCTCCTCGGTCTGGGCCGCCACACAAGATCTTGCCTCGTGGGGTGTCCCTGATCATGCGAACGGTGAGGAATCATCCCAAAACCACAAGGGGGAACTGATGAATCAACTGAAGGCAGCTGGGACCACAGTTACAAAAAGAAACGGTTGGTAACACACTACGCCGTCATGGATTGAAATCCTGCAGCGCACGCAAGGTCCCCCTGCTCAAGAAGAAACATGTACAGGCCCGCATGAAGTTCGCCATTCACCACCTGGACGACTCAGAAGAGGCCTGGAAGAAGGTGATGTGGTCAGATGAGACCAAAATAGAACTTTTTGGCCTCAACTCAACTCGTCGTGTTTGGAGGGCAAAGAACACCGAGTACAACCCAAAGAACACCATCCCCACCGTCAAGCATGGTGGTGGCAACATCATGCTTTGGGGGTGCTTTTCAGCCAAGGGGACGGGACAACTCCATCGTATTGAGGGGAGGATGGACGGGGCCATGTATCGTGGAATTCTGGACCGACATCTCCTTCCCTCAGTGAGAGAGCTGAAGATGGGTCGAGGATGGGTGTTTCAGCACGACAACGACCCTAAGCACACCGCCAAAGCAACAAAAGAGTGGCTGAAGAAGAAGCAGCACATCAAGGTTCTGGAGTGGACTAGCCAGTCTCCAGACCTGAATCCGATTAAAAATCTTTGGAGGGAGCTTAAAATTCGAGTTGCCATGCGACAACCTCGGAACCTGAATGATTTGGAGGCTGTCTGCAGGGGAGGAGGGCCAACATCCCTGCCGAAATGTGCACAAACCTTGTCACCAACTATAAAAACCGTTTGACATCTGTGCTGGCCAATAATGGCTTTTCTACAAAATATTAACATGCTGTTTGTCCAGGGGGTCAAATACTTGTTTTTCCTCATCAGATGGTTATCAATTTTAATAAATTCATATGATGTGATTTTCTGGAATTTTCTTTGGGATTCTGTCTTTCACTGTTAGAATGTACATATGATTAAAATTGTAGATTTTTGCATTCTTTGTAAGTGGGCAAACCTGCAAAATCAGCAAGGGGTCAAATACTTATTTCCCCCACTGTACAGTATCTCAGCATATATATCATCACAGTAACCAAGCTTTATATAAACAATATAAATGTTGTTTTTTGAACATTTATTTAAACAAGATCCCTGACAAAGAGTCTCACACAACATGGGTCAGATACAGATAGTATTGACATGAAATTACATACACAAAGTTAGACATACCACTAAGAAAAAATAAGAAGTGAAGAGTTACCTTCCTAATTGAAAGTGACCAGTTAAAATTTTACTCTATTCAGTTTGCTGTATAACAGGTGACCACCTCTCTAAATAAAGGTCCACCCTGAACTGTAGTTTTGCTGTTATATTTTCCATAGTTGACAGCTTTGACTCTTTGGATCCATGGGTCTAATGTGGGTGGGTGGGGTTTAAGCCAGTTTCCTCGTAATCATTTTATGGGCGAAGAACACCAGAGCTAGGAGCATTTACAGTTTGTTTTTTCCCACAGTCCCCTTAGATGTGTGTTCCCTAAAATGATTCTCTGTGGTTCAACCATTATGTCCAACTCCAATATCTCTACATTTACTCCCATGACCTCCTGTCAGAATAGTTTAAATTTGGGAAGTCCCAACAGGTGTGTGACAAATCTTCTATTACTCCACGCCATCTCCAGCAGAGGGGACTAGACCATTTTGTCATAGCCATATATTACAAAGGGTGTTTTGCATACTTCCATGCAAATTCCCTCCAATTTGAACTATTTAGGCATTTATGCCAAGACACCCAGGACTTTTCCCACTCATCATCTGGGATTATGGTATTGGTCTCCAGTTCCCATTTAATTCTCACATCTAATGTATTACAAATAGATTCTGTTGTACAAACATGATATTATTTTACTACAGTGCGTTTGGTTCTCCACCACTTCAATTCAATACTTTTCAAAATTAGATGGCGAAGCTTACATTTTTTCCCATTATTTATGTCATCAGGTAGTGACGTATTTGAAAATACTTGAACAATTCATTAGGCACATTACCATATTGGGCTTGAAGTTGGGAAAAAGCCTTGAGCATCGTACCCTCAAATAACTGATTTACTGTGGTCAGACCTTTCCCCGCCCATGCAACAAAACCCCTGTCCATTTTTGCTGGCAGAAAGTCATTAATGGAAGCTATATTAGTTGCCCTGGACAAAGGTAGTGGCATGTTCCAAACTTTTCTTATCTTTTTCCAGACCCTTAGGGTAAAGATTACCCATTCATTTGGTATTTTTGCCACACTTTTGCCTCCACAAAAGAGAGTATAAATGTGTTTTTAAGTTATTTCATTTTAGTATGTCTTATTTTAGTCGAGTCATGTAGAAGTAGTGTGCCTTTTTTATCCAATTATAATGCCTCAATGGAATGAAAAAAAGAAATAAGACAAACGAAAAACTTAACTCTTGTGTTGACATTGACTTTACTTCCTCATTGATTGGGATCCAAAAGACCAATTTTGTTCTTTTAAAATATACATTTATTTCTTCTGACCTCATTAAAAACCAATATGTAGAAACGTATTGAAGTGATAGCTCCCCTCTTAGCTACAAACTGAGCTTGCACATTTGAAGTAGGTAACAAAATACATAAATGACCATAAAGCATAATTATTACACCAAGTACATATTCCATATTTAATCAGTTATATAGGCTTAACATACATACATACATACATACGTACATGTACATGTTTTCAGTTATTTCACTCTTTTTTGTTAACTACATAATTCCATAGGTGTTCATTCATAGTTTTGATGCCTTCAGTGAGAATCTACAATGTAAATAGTCATGAAAATAAAAAGGAAACGCCTTGAATGAGAAGGTGTGTCCATACTTTTGGCCTGTACTGTATACACACACACACACACACACACACACACACACACACACACACACACACACACACACACACACACACACACACACACACACACACACACACATATATATACATGTATCCCTTTGTCAAAAAGACGGAAATATAACTGTAGAGGGGTGAACATCCTCCATTGCACCTGACACTGTAACATCACCTATGATGGATAAGAATACGAAAATGTTCCTGCATGAGGCCTTGTGTATTATATTTTGACCTTGGTCATTTTTCCACAACATTTTAATATCAGCCTATTCTTGTTTATTTCTATGTCTCGTTCAAAGGCACAGTCATGCTCTCAGCTCCATCGGGTCAGTGTTATTTGAAGAACAGCAGTCAGTGATGGTAAAGGAGTAGACAGCTGATCACACCGTTATAGCCTCAGGCAGGTATTTTAAAGGACAATGCTAGTGTCACGGGTGTATTTGTTCACTTCCTGCAATCCCTTACTGTCTTGTATCTTTTTCAATTTGTTCTATGAGATATTAACTATTTTTCTTTTTTACTAGTATTTTGAAGCCTCGGCTGTCAACCTTTTGGTGACAGTAATAGATTACTTTAACTGACGTTTTTGGAAGTAAAAACAAAATTTTTTGTTTTGCATGGCATTTGAAAGTGTGTGAACAACCCTTTAGAAAGTTAGCAGAAGTTCTTTACACACATCTATCAGAATAGTCCATACATGTAAAAAGTCTGAATTAACATGAAATTAACATAACAAATGAGCAAATACTCCAATCAAATGAAGAAAACCTCTCAGCTTTCAAAAGTCACATTACAAAATGATGGGGGAGCTGCAATAAAAGAAGAATTGATATTTAGCATTAAAGCGTAAAAACACAATAATAAGGTCGAAAATTATTATAATATTTCCATTGTGATATAAGTCAGTATCTAGCTTCTCTCTAATGGGACAAATATTCCGTTGATTATTGGCCATCGTTAGACATTTCAAGGTTGATGAAAATCTTCTGAACGTCTCCCTCTGAGGTCAATTGAAACCACAACTTAACTTGTATGCCTTTTATTATTTCAGAGTTATTGATTAGCCTGCTGACAGCTGGTATAGTTGACTTGTTATGACAGAAACAATGTCAAACTAAATTCCAGGTGAATGCTGCCTCTCTCTCTCTACATTCAGGATGTGAGTGCACATTTTTAGAAAATTAAAATGTAATGTTTCAATGAAAATGTTCCAATAAACGAACACAATTGCCAAGGTAAATGTGTTAAATGTTTACATTTACCAGATGCTGCTTTATTAAATGATGCAGCATACAACAAAGTCAAACTAAATCTCAGGATTAACCCGTGGAGTAAGTTGAGGATGGGTTGCACTAGAATTGTAGTTCATAAAAAACATGTTTTTCTACTTAAACCACAGCATTTAAAACCATTGTACAGTTGTGAGTTTGAAGGCTGAACTGCTGCATTTTCAGTAAACTTGCCCAGCTTTTGAAATATCTGCCTCCTTTCTGTCATCACAATGGAGATGAACAGAATGTTTTTTTGTGCTGCAGTCCATTTTTTCGAAAAAATTCCGAGTTATACTTGATAATCCACAGACCTCACTGTCAACAGTTCATATCTTGAATATTTCTTAAGTTTGTCTAACAATGCCCATATTAGCTTACACAACTAACCCATTATTGTGTTGAAAATATAGTACTCTAAACACACTTGGCTCTATTATCTAATTATAATCTAATTAATCCTTTAACGCCAAGTGGTGTCACTTTTTGAAGCCTGTTGCCCTCTCTGAAATGATGACTGAATTAATGCAAAGAAGTTTTGTGGTGATAGGTTGAATAAAAGACCGTTTATTTTATTGAGCCACTGCAAAACTTTAAGACGCACCACATAAAGACAGTCAATGGCATTTTTTTATACTATGCAAACGGAAATACACACGTAGATATTGTGTAGTTGATGTATTATAAAATCATAAAATAACTAGAAAATGACCTGTTATGAAGGCTGTGAAAATAAATGTGCTATTTGGGACCAACAGCCGTGCTGGTTTTCTTTCTAATCAAGGCCTGACTACACCTGGGATATCAGAGCCCTCTTTAATCAAGGTTACTTAGAAATGGTTTCTAACAACCAACAGTGTTCAGAGTGGAGCAGAAGAAATTTAAATGTGCGTAAGTACACCTGCGAGTAATCATCCTCGATAAATATCACACTTTCTAAACCACCATCACGCTCATGCACAGCCTTCATTAGCATAAAGATATGCACCCAGCTGATTAGAGAAGGTAACAACCTTCCTTTTAAATGCTGCAGGAAATGTCACTGATGTCTCCCCTCTGCTGAACACGGCTCAGCCAAAAACTGACAAATGAAAAATGTAGCTTGGCAACAAGTGTGAGCTGCAGTATATTCTGTTTGATCTACACGCAGAGCTGTGGCAGACATTTAAATAATGGTGATGTAAAGACATTTGCCAAAGAAAAGAAATTCATAGTAAACAAGTGGGACATCGCTGCAACATGCAGACGGCAGAGAGTAACCAGTTTCCAACAATGTGGAAAGGACACTTTGGACCAGTGAGTCGCCCGCTGTAGTGTTTACTGATTAGCATTTGATTTTCTCTCAGCCTAGCACATCAGAATATAGCAACGGCTACATTAATCAGTAAGCCATCCATCTGCAGCTTCTCCCTGAGGGCAGTGTTGGGTGCAGAGGTCTAATAAACTAGGCCTTAAAAAACTAAATTCTCTGAGCAGCCACTTGTCACTTTCAGTCTACCAGTTGGTGTGCTCTCTGAAATTTCCTTATAAATGAAGGAACTTGACCCTACTTTAACATTTTAATTATCTCTATAATAACTAGGATTCATTAAATGTTTCCTGCTGGTATCTTCTTCTCACAGAGAAAAAAAAGGTATCTCTCAACTTTCATCAAATCAGATGACATCTCTAAATAACTATTTGCCCTTGAAAGAGACTTACTTACTTTTATTTTTTTTTTTTGCTATGATGAAACTCTTTCCTTTGCATGTACTTGTTGCACTGCACTACATTATTGAATTGGAAAGAAAAATCACAATGCAACTCTTACACACATCTACCAACTCTACCAACAATCTATTCTCTGCCAAGATTTCCCCAAATGTACTGTAATATATTGGTACACCTGATTGTGGTGTGTGTGTGTGTGTGTGTGTGTGTGTGTGTGTGTGTGTGTGTGTGTGTGTGTGTGTGTGTGTGTGTGTGTGTGCTTACAGGAGTTGGTGCTGTCGTCTTTGGTCCCGTCCATACTTCCATCCTGGCCCATCTGGAGATAGAAGCCCTGCCTGCAGAACAACCTGGTCACTATGCCCTTCAGCTGTGGTTCTACACAACACAGACACAGACAAAGACATAGGAAAGAATAGGTGAGAAGAATGGGTCGTCAAATAAGTACAGCCCTTCAGAACAAGCAAAAGAATAAAATGAGGTAAAATTTGTATCTACAAATTCATCCCCACAAATCAATTTCCGCACAAATCCTGGAGGGCACGTTTGAGATACACTACAGTTTGCCATTAAAGAACAATGTGACTGCATGTGACCCTATGCATCCTGAGGGATTTCATGTGCAGAGACTAGTCAGGCACATCCAATCCATTGCAGGATTTTTGGACTAATCTTTCCTTTGTGGTCATCGTTCCATTTCAATAACGCTGATAAATTATTTCTGAACCTTTGATGGTGTCTGGCAGCTTCGTAATGGCTTAGTATCTCCCATATTCTGTTTACTAGTTATCTATTGAGCGATACATTGGTTTGTAGGTACGATTCCCTTTATCAAAACTCAAGATAACTGTGGATCTCTAATGGTTTCTCCTCATCTGAAGCACATCATCTATAATGTCTTAAGGCAGATAACTATATTGTATTAAAAATACTTGTTATTGCCACAAAGTCTTAAATCAACAATGGTAGTAGTAGTAGTAGTTTACATAATTACAGATTTAATATAGCAAACACAAGAAAATCACTTTTGTTCCCATGCTAATTTTCTAATTATCAGTCATCTTGCTTTAATTAAACAGCAGTCACTTTTGCCTCTCACAGTTTGATTCTTGCATCTCACCATCAAATACAAAACGACTGAAGTAAAAAGAAAATGATTAAAACTACAACTGACAAAGAGGATGGGAAGGAGCTGAGGGACAAAGACCGACTGAGTCACTAGATAAAGATGGAGAGTGAGAGACTGATAGGAAGGATAGAAGGATAGAAAGAAAATGACTGAAGATCTGGATGGTTGTGCAGGTACAGACAGACATTTGTTCCATTTTATCATCATTACTTCCATTACCCCTTCTGCAGATTAGCACCTTTTTTCAACAAAAACACACTCACGTTGGTAGGTCCTTGGTTGGTGACACGAATTATTTGATATGGCCGCTCACACACACTTACATGTGATGTGACCACACCCCTCTATATAACATCAGTGACTTCACCTTTGTCGGCGCAGCTAAAGCAGTGTGGGATTCCCCTTTGAACATATGTGTGTGAGTGTGAATTAATAAAAGGTATACCCTAAATGCACAGGGAACAGAAAAAAGCAAAGAGTGACCCAGATTTTTTAGTGTGCGTGAGAGAGAAAGAGAGAGGCAGGGGTGTTTTCCATCTTTGTGAAGGATCCATCTTGTGCAGCAGGGGAGAAGGAGGGAAGAGGAGCTGTGAAGCTTGCAACCAGCACTTGAACTGACAAAACTCCCAGCACACTACTTACTGTAGCATGTTTTGTGGTGCAGCCAATAATAAATCTCAGTTAGATTAGAAGGACGGCTATTACGTATAATAGCAAAGGATCTACCACCAGGAGGAGCGTAGTTACACACACATCACATTGGGGCGCAAGGCTATTGGAAATCAGAACATGACATTATGTAAATTAAGATATATTTGGGATATTTTTAAGATAAACTTGATGGATTTTACGCGTTCTTGTCTATACTCCTACTCTTTAGGATTGATGTATTGTGATAGTATTCATTATCAACCTATTGAATTGTTAATTTTTTTTTTTTTTCCCTGGGCAGGATGGATGGTTTTTCATTCTTTCTGACACATAAATATTAAAATACTAATTGATAATGAAAATATTTGATAGTTGCAGCCCTGTACACAAAACAACAAGTCCTCAAAACCATACAATGACTTAGGTTGTTAATTCCTACAGCCCAGTCTGTATTTTCATGCATTAAGTAAATATAATTCCATCTGACAGCTGTGGTATTTCTTTCTGCTTTATGATTCAAAGTTTACCTGACCAGCATCTGTCTGTCAGAGCACAACAGAAGTCAGCACACACTGCCCACTGCAAAGAAACTGAAATCAGTCACATTTCAATCTCTCCATCCTTGTTTGTGTGACGCAGGACCAGAGGAAGCCTCTGGAAATGTAATTTATTGTCTCTTATCTTTTTCCAAAACGTGTCATATCCTTTATATTTCATCTATGACGTGTTAATCTATAAAACATGTATCTTAAATGGTACTGAAATAGATGCAGTGGCACAGAGGAGAGTGTACCTTCCAGCCCGGCTTTGCATTTATAAATCTGTCTTCCTGTTGGCTCATACCTGTCTGATATAGATATATTACAGCAGGCGCATTTTAGTGGCAGCATGTAATATCAGAGTACCTTTTTCCTGGCTGGTGTTGTGACTCAGCTGATGGGAATTTTCAAGTCCACGCATTTATTTTTCAAACAAGGTTTGTAGAAAAACATTTATATTTCTCAAAGTGAGATACGGAGAATAAAAGTTTTGGTTATTATGTCCATATGACTATGGACAATAAACCAAATGTATCCAATTACCAATATTATGGATCTTGTATCAACCTAGATTTACTCAAATTTGTAAATAGTTTGTTTTAGAGTTAAAGTGAGAATAACTAAAACAACCAATCACAACTAACCAGAGGTTTAATCAATCAACTCAGTCTAATCCAGTATATTTAACTGGTCATCCTGCAATTGATTAGACAAACACATGAAAGGATATATTTATCTTATGTGATATCATTTATCCAGGTATCGATTTTTAATCACGACGACGTCCAGCCCTATTATGAGTACAATTACAGAATCAGACAGTGTTATTGTTGGTGTTTGCATAACTCCCTGCTGTGACGGATGAAAAATCAATAATTCTCAACAGGGGACTGTCCTGCTGCATCCAATTAGCATCAACTCATCATCTACGTACTGTATGTCTTTATCCATCCATCTAACATCCACTTATCCAATTCATATTCCAACCTGACACGCCCAACCGTTGGCCCTCAAGCAAGTGATATTCCTACCTTTCCCAGTATCTCCACATCCTGTCTGTTACTAGGGAAATTCCCATTCTCGTGTTGTCACGGCAACGGCATGAGATTCCAGACTGTTCCAATAAAAGGGTATTCCCCCATTCACACAGACACACACAGTGCACACATATACAGTGTGCACACACACACACACACACACAAAACACACACACACACACACACACACACACACACACACACACACACACACACACACAGTTATATTTTCATCAAAATGTGATCTGATTCAATCAGTCAGCCCGTCAGGCGGCCACGCTGATTTGACATGTCATATTGTCTGTTAATTCGCCCCAGTCTGAGTCTAAATACAGCATTTAACACAGTATAAAATACCAACATGGGTGTCTCATACAAGCAATGCATTAAAAGACCTTTCTCTTTCTTTCACATACACCATCTCACTAAACAACAGCACTCAAGTGAAGAATTCACAAGTAGCAACTGAATGCAACAATTTCATCCTCATTTACATCAGAGTGATTTGTGATTAGTTTAACACTTAAGGTGCTGACACACCAAGCAGACAGCAAAGTGGCTACGAAGGCTGACTGTGACGTTGTCTCATGTGCCCTTAGGTCGCCTGTGTCCTGGCCAAAAAGTTGCACTTGAACACACCTAAACGAGTACAGTCGACGGCCAACCAGCACGTACGTTCTGCACCTGTGCCTTAAGGAATAACTTTCCGTGCCAGCAGGCAGCGGTAATGTATTTGTCATTCAAAAAGGGAAACCGGATATATAAACAGTTGCAATGATACATCCAACAAAACAGCGTTTGCCCGAATCAGCAGCGGCAGCACAGAGCCTACAGTTCCTCTGCTTGGCTCTGGGCCGAGTCGACAGCAGACACCAGGAGATGGCTAACCAGACTGTCCATCTCCCAGACTCGGCAAACAAGTCTCCCTGTGGTAGGGAGGCGGAGGGACCGAGCAGACCGCTGCGGATGGCTGGCTAGTTAGCTAGCTTGCTAATTCCATCCAACAATGCCTTCATGCTACACTTGTTACAGAAAATGAGCCGAATAAAGTTGTCACTCATCTTGTGTGTGAATGAAACATTAGGTTGTCAGTTTTATTGATTTTGTGGCTGGCCCGCTGCATAGTTAGGTAGCTTGCTTGCTAGGGGGCTCAGTTCTCAGAGCTTGTTAAAAAGGAACATTCAAAACATATTTTTTTGCCAGTTTTGACAGCTCTGTGTGTATTTGATTGATCAGATGAGTTAAGGATGAGGTGAAGATGAAAAATGAGAAGAGCCTTCTGTGTGTGTCCTCTCAACAGTCATTTGTTAGCTTTCCTCACTACCCTTTTTCTTGTCGTGCACTAATTCGCTTAAGCTGAATAGGCAATCAGATGGATTCCTCTTACCGACATCCCCAAAGCTCATCTGTTGAATCAAAAAAGAGGGTTCAATGTTGAGGAGTAGCAACGGTGTGGAACACACTGCAAAACTATGGCGACGGACGCTCACAGTCGTCCCAACTTGGACCGATGGCCGACCATCTCCTTGGTGTGTCAGCACCCTAAAGGTGCATGTTAAAATTTCATGTTAAAATACAGATAGACCTTTCAGATCTTGTTCAGACACAGTAAATGTGCATCAACTCCAATATGGCAGAAATTTGTTTTTAATTTACTAAAAAATAAAAAAATAAAAGTCCTTAAGCTGAATGTGTCCCAGTCCCAATGATTATATTCAGATTTTATACACGTCTGCACCACATATCATCGTTGAGGCTTTTCCAGCGTTGACAGGAATACAATTTTGAGGGAAACACTGATGTCAACTATCGATTATCTATAGCTGCTTATTATTATGCATTGACTGAAAGGCGACGGAACACCCTGTACAGATAGCCAGTCCATCAGGAGAACATACAGACAACAGAGGTGACAGTGTTAACTACAGAGCTACATACTGAGCTACTGTATGTATTTTATTAAGCCCAAGTTCCACTGGAGTATCCAGGTGAAAAAAGCACAACTGGTTCCTTTCAATGTGAGGAGCAGCAACTTGACTTTTATGTCCTCCCGCATAACTGAACTCCTCATCTCAGCAGTGAATCCTTATTTTTGGCATATCCATATTCTCATCCTCTCGGTCACTACGCAGAGTTCATGACCATGGGTGAGGGCGCAACACAACAACAACAAACAGCTGTGTGGTTCAGCTCCCTTTTCAGCCGCAGCGCCTAACCAGCACTTAATCTCAAGCTCCTCGTTAGCGTCACGTGAAGATACGACGCAGAGATACTTCACCACCACAACCTTCCTGGAACTGAAACATAATTGTGGTTTAGGGGTTTGTGAGCTTCAATTAGCTCAGAGAAAAGTTGTTTTTCCACTTTCCTATGAAAATGACAGTCTAAACTTGCATGCATGAAGAAAACATCCTTCCAACTGACAGCTGTGATATTTCTTGCTGCTTCATGATTCAAAGTTTACCTGCCCAGCATCCGTCTGTCAGAGCACAACAGAAGTCAGCACACACTGCTCACTGCAGACAGACTGAAATCAGTCACATTTCAATCTCTTCGTCCTTGTTTTTGTGAAGCACGGCCTGAGAAAGTTGCTGGAAATTTAATTTATAGTTTGTTATCTTTGTCTAGAATGTGTCATGTTCTTTATATTTCATCTATGACGTGTTAATTTGTAAAACATAATGTCAGATGTTACTGAATTAGACCTGGAGGCTCAGAGGAGATTGTACTTTGCAGCCCAGGTTTGTATTTATAACTATATTTATAACTGTCTTTCTTTTGGCTTATATAACCCTGTAAAATATGGATATATTAAAGGTGCATTTCAGTGGCAGCATGTAACACCAGAATACCTTCCCTGGCTGGTGTTGTGACTTAGCCAATGAGAATATTTTGAGGCTGCAGGATTTATTTTTTGATTGAAGCTACCAAAAACCAATATTTTCTGGTGTGTTTCATTCACTTTGGCGGGGAACTCCTGTCCACCATGACATAATCAAATGCTCCACTTAAAGTCAGACTGATGAAGTAGTTTTAGGTGTAGTAGCAGCTCTTAAATGAGGCTGATTTCGCAGCAGGATTTAAATACTGTTGAGTAAAATCCTCCCACACCAGTGCCGTGAACTCTCCAAAAAAACAATTTTGGCTCCATGTCAGTCTAACTCTACCTGATAAAAGCATGCAAATTTGAGCTGTATTGAACCACATCTTTGATCCAGTAATGAAGGCTGCAGATAATTTTGAGTCTGTCTCTCCTTCACAAAACCTCTGGAAGACAGTAGGGGATGTTGGCAAATCTCTCACACACACACACACACACACACACACACAAAGCACAGAGATTGTGGATGTTGCCAAGCTTTCACCAGCAGCTCTCACAGCTGGGAACACATAGGAAGGAGAGACAAATTGAGGGAAATGGGGGAGGTAGGGAAGAAGGGAGAAAGGAAAAAGTAAAATGATGCTGGAAGTAGAGATGAAAATATCTAAGGTATGTGGGGATGATTGGGTGGAGAAAGGTGATGAGCTGAGAAGGAGGGGGAGAAGAAAGAAGGTAAGAGAGAAAGCTGACAAAAATTTGAAGAAGAGAAAGGAGGAATACAATGCAGAGGAACTGAAGCAAATACATGAGAAGAGGAGACAAAAGGAAAGAGAGGGAAAAGAGGAGAGAAACACAAAATGATGCTGGAAGAAGGGATGAAAAGATTTAAGGTAGGAAGGGAATATTAGGATGGAGAGGAGGAGGAAGGGAAATGAGGGGGAGAAGAGGGAAAGAAAGGAGGTAGGGGAGAAGGGTGACAAAAAGGAGAAAAAGGAAAGAGAAAAATTTGGAGGGACTGAAGGTGATACACAAGGAAAGGATGCAAAAGAAAAAAAAGGAAGGGGAGAGGAGAGGAGGTTTTTGTTGTCTATTCTTCCCTAAAAAGGAAAAGGAGAACAAGGCTGGAAGGAGGATGAAAAGATCTAAGGTAGGAAGCGAGAATTGGATGATATAAGAAGAGCGGTATAGGAAAAAGCGTCAAACGGAGGATAAAAAATGCAGGATGACAAAAAGGGAAAAAATGAAGAGAAGGGAGGAATAAAAATGCAGAGGCAAAAACAGGATGATAAGAAAGAGGAGAGAAAGCTGTTTGTCTGTTCCTCCTGAAGGGAGGAAACAAGAGAGGAAAAGTAGAATGTAGCTGGAAGAAGGGATGGAAAGATCTACAGTAAGGTAGGGAGAAAGGTGACAAAAAGAGAGCATGATTTACATATAATCTGCATACTTAGGAGACAACGTCCTTCTTCTGGACCCACAGGCCACTCCGAAACCTGGCATCACACACAGTCATCAAACAACACATCAGAATGCAAAATATATGAACATAAAATCAAATATGTTTTAATGCCCGTTTAGAAAAGGAAAGAAAAGGAATTGGGGTTCTAGAATTTGGCTCTTAGATCCTACATATTCCTGTCACTCACCAGACCAAACTGGTGAAAAAAAATTCATGACTCCTACCTCTCCTCTATCTCTTCCTCTGCCCCTTCTCTCATCTCTTATTTCCTGCCATCTTCTCTCCTCCCTTCATCCATCCCTCCATTCACACAAGCACCTGCTGGTTTCTCACACAATCAATTGATTACAACAGCACTTATCGCCTCTGCTACTGAATGCTAACCACAGTACACAATTACAACATTCGGATGAATCTGCATTCACTGAGATATCTAATCAATTATCTGTGCATTGACGGCAAGATGTGCCCAATGAGTGAACAACTGGATTTGAGTGCCACACAATCTGAATAGTGGAAATGTGTACTTTTTGACCTCCACATGAACAAAAACCTGTTTCTTTTCGTTTTTCATTCCACGAGCAATATCTGAATTACACTGAGCAAAGTGTAATTTCAAAATAAGAGCAAAATTATGAGCTGAAAATGACGGAGCAAGGTAGAAATGCACAGAGACAGACAGAGGGAGAGAGAGAGAGAGACTAGACAGACTAATCTGTGGCTTCAATAATGGATGTACCTGGAAACTACTGAACCATCAGGCACTACAGGACATGACAGTGTGTGTGTGTGTGTGTGTGTGTGTGTGTGTGTGTGTGTGTGTGTGTGTGTGTGTGTGTGTGTGTGTGTGTGTGTGTGTTTGTGTGTGTTTTACCAACACAGAGAATAGAGAGGGGAAAAGAGAGAGGGGCGAGTCTGTCAATTTGTTCATGATTGTGGTGTGTATTGGGGTGTGCGCGCGTGTATGAGCGCGGACGATTGTGCACCAGAAGGGAGTGCATTAAGGTGGTTGTGTGGCCGCGCGTAAAAGTGTATGCGCGTGTGTGCGTTTTTGCATTTGTGTGGAAGGACGCACATCTGCATATCAATATATCTGCGTGCATGTAATTGTCTGCATGCATGTGCGCGTTTGTCCGCCCCCCATTTCCCCCACACCTTGTCTCCGTAGCCTTCTTTTCTTCAAACCAAATATCCGGACTTTGGAGAAGATGTCGACCAGGTTCCCGTTGCACAGCCCCTGCTTCTTACCGGGGCTCTTCCGCCGCCGGTGAGGAGTCGGTCGGTGGGCGTGTTGCTCTCTCGCCTGTCGCTTCTGCCGGATCAAACCGCTGGCGATGGCCGCTGCCATGTCTCCGCCGAAACAGCCGACACAAAAACAGCCCCGTCTCCGTCCGTGTCTCCAGTCTCTTCAGTTGTGTCCACCGGAGGGGACGGAGCGCAGAGAAAACCAGACACAAACCTCCAGTCTCCGCGTTATAGCGGCTATAACGGCCCCATACTTCAGCTACAACGCGGTACAGTCCAAAATAAAAACACCACTTCACCTTACAGCATATTTTCTGGTGTCGTTATTCCCCAGGCCATTGGTTTGAAACGTACAGCGGTTTACCTGCTCGTCACGTTTCACCGGTGTGTCTGTCAGTCAGATAACAGCACCTGTCACTGAACGGCTCCTCCGACCGATTTTACCGGACCTCGTCTGTCAGTTTCGGTTCCCATGGTCAACAGGCGAGACAAACAAAAAGGGAGAAAAGGAGAATGCCTCAGAAAAAAATTCGGTCCTCTCCTCTGAAAACGTCCGTTAGTATTCCACTGACAGAAGCGCGAGGCGCGCGTGCAGCCGCGAGCTGCTCCAGCTGCGTGAAACTAGCGCGAGTTACCCAGAGCGTCACCGGAAACAGGACGGTTAGGCTTTCAAAGTGAAAGCTTAATGGGATTTGTGTTATTCGAATGGATTATATAGCCTACATGAATGGCTCACTTTACAGACAGGCCTATTCCTATGGTCTATTCTTCTTTTATCTTCTGTCATTTTGCTACCTGTTGCTGCCATCAAGTGGTCAAAATCATTTCATCTAAATTATTTAAGATTTAGTTTTATCTAGCCAGAAACACAACTAACAGTTTCAGCTGTAGTAAAATTAACGATGCATTACACCTCTTTTACATCAGCCACACTATGAATAGCCTATTTGCTTTAAAATATCATTAACAGTGGCATCTACATGGCTAAATGTCTCCTGCAGTAGGCCTATCCCAGTTTCACCCTGTGTTATCTAAAGACCACTAAGTGGAATTGTTTTAGTCCTCTTTTACAGTGTGTCTGTTTTCATTTAACACTGGCATAGTTTCCTGTATAAAGGCTGTATCGTGGAACTTCTTTAAACATGTTTTTCCCTTTCAAAGTCTACAGCGAACATTTTGTGAAACACGTACAACATTTTTACTTAGAAATATGCTTCAAAGCTTAAAGTAATAATTATATTCTATTTTTTATTTTGAAAGTAATGACCGGATGTCCCTGAAATTGTTGTTCTGGGTACATTGACATTGGAACGCGCGAGCGCTCTCACACCGTTGCTGGAGCCACGAGCCCAGCGAGCAGTCACACACGCGCTCCCAAAAACAACCTGTCATCCTCCTAACGGGCCGGTGAAGAGGTGTGTGTGTGTGTATGGGGGCGGGGGGGCGACATCACTGGTGGACGGTCGGCTGGAACCGGTAGCAGATAGCAAAAAGGAAATTGAACTGGTGGCTTCTAGGATCTGTCTTTGAAATGTAGAAGTTTAATTACAAAAGCAGCATTTCTAGGCATTGCTATGCTGCTCTCTAATTACATATTGATAATAAAACAATCAAATACATAGACATGCTACTTTTCAAATGTCTATGGAAACATTTACAAAAATTCTTAAAATTAAAAGAAATGTTTGTATTAAATACATATGAGAATGGGGGCCTCACCTTTCTGGATTTCAATACTTTGAACAACTTAAGGTGAAATTGGATCAAGCGATTCTTTAAAATACAAATTCAATGTGGAGTTGAAATATTGATCACATATTCTCTAAAGTTGGTGCAACTACAACATTGAAAAGATTCCTATCCGTCTTTCTAACTTTAAAAAAACCTAGCAATTTTTCACTGTACTGCTATTATATGGAACAATAGAAATATACTTTTATGTTATGTTGAAGGGCTGTATATCAGCTTCTATTCCCTGATGTTCCTTCTATCTATAGTGATTCAACTGATGTGCCTATGGAAAATTGTGCTTTAACCCATCTGTTTGTAAGAACAACTGTAAGATCCATGTTCTATATCAATCTATATCAATGTAATATTGTTGGGTTTTTTTCACCTGGAATAACTTATTGGAATAATCATGTAAACAATTTCAAAAAACGTTTGGACTATCAACAAAAAAATCATTTTGATTAATAAGGTTAAAGAAGGTTCATTTAAAGTCCCTGATGTTAATGTTACCAGGTTAGGTCCTTTTTTTGTCAAATTAAAAAATGATTTTGATTTGATGTGCCTTATGGGATTCCCATACTGAAACTGAAAACAGAAACTATTGTCCACATCTGGGGTCCGTTTCAGGAAGGAGGTTTAACAAACTCTGAGTCTAACCCTGATGTCTGAGTTGATTTACCCCGAGATGGGAAACTCTGGGCGTTTCCCAATCTGTGTTCTTCCATTGACTTGTGTTCCTGTGTCCCTGTGAAACGTCATCTCGTGTTGCCAAAGTACTGTCCCAATACACAAGTTCGCATTTCGCAAAGAACAGTTAAAATTCCCGGATGTATTCTTGACACGCCCATTTACCGAGGATTCATCGGTTGGTAAAAGTCTATGTTGGTAACTTGTATGAACTTCGCAGCACCTGTATCCCAACATTCATTTCGGCATTTAATGATGGTTGGATTTCCAGTACATAGACAGCCCAAAAACGGGACAATTTTCGCCATCTTATTCATCACTAAATTCACTTCTGAGAACATTTTAGGCGAGAAATGAACGGTTTATATTTCGAATATACGCAGTCTTGCGAAAATCTTTGCCGAATTGACAATTTGCTCCAAAGTTTTCGGAGTTTTCGGAGCTCCATAAAATGAAGCGGCCGCCAGCTTACGCCTGCCGGGGCCGCTTGCTCGGCGCTCGGAAAGTCACACTCGGAGATCCCGCTGTAGGACCCCGGAGGTCTTTTAGACCGGTTCCGTAAATTTATTTCGCCGTTTTGAATCGTTTGTGTAAATATCACAACACATGTGGTTAACTGTCTTTTCGGAGTTAAACTCAACAAGCACACACGCACGCACGCACGCACGCACGCACACACACGCACACACACACACACACACACACACACACACACACACACACACACACACACACACACACACACACACACACACACACACACACACAGGAGAGCTACCTATACCAGATAGACTGTATATTATTAGTCTATGAGATACACGCGTTTCTTTTCGGTGTATTTGTTTTTTGATTTATTAGAAGTTGAGTTTCAGTCTTTATGATAAATGAACAGTTGTACATAAAGTGGTAACCTGCTATGACATGTTATGTAGACTAAAGGGGAGACACCAACCTTTATAATTTGAATTTCTAATTTCCATCTCCCTGGGCATATACAGTGCACTACAATAATATAGAAATGATAATTCCACATAATACTAATAGGAACACATAGGACACACCAGTGCATATGCCTATTTATTTGTTTAATTTAAACTTACTTAAACTTATATGCTAATAATAGTAGGGATCGCGTTCCACTCTTTTGAATAAGTAAGGGGTGTTTGAGCTAAACCATAAACAATAAAATTAAAGCTCAATTAGCTTAATTTTTCAATATTATTGCAATAGTTGTAGCATTATGAGGTTTTCTTGTCCGGAGATTGTTTTAATACAAAGTGGTTATATTGTTGTGGTTTTTATTTCTAGCTGGTATTTTGGAGCCCTGCAGGTAACCTCTGTGCTGGGTGTTGAGCAATAACCGGAAGAAGGCATCGTCTCAAACTGTTAACAGCGTTTTCTGTGCTTGTGAACTTGCGAGTTAATTCTTCCCAGAACAACCAGCAAGAACGTTCTCCCCAAGAACACAAGTCCGTAGTTTGCATTCTTGGTATTGAGAAACGCCCTCTGAGTTTTCGGTTCCAGAACAGCTGATTTGAGTTGGTTCAATCAACTCGGAGTATGTTCACTCAGGGTTACACGCGTGCACATAAGGCAGTATGAATGGAGCCATGATTCTACGATTCACCATGGTAACAACCACAAACAAATGGGTCGGCGGAAATACTCATGCGCACAAACAGCAAGTTTGAAAATGTATTCGTTAAAAAAAGCAAGACAGCGGCTGCTGCTGCAAAAGAGACAGAATTAGTGTGGGAGAAAATTGCTGCTCGAGTCAATGCGTACGCATTCACAGTGTATTAATTTCATATTTAATCACAGTTAACTTATAATATTACTGGTGAAAAGTGGAATTGTATTACACCTATAATTTCATTTAGGTGCAATCCTGCGGGTGAAAAAGTAAACTATACTAATCCCATTCTGAGGCTGCAGCACCATGATCATTAACAGAGCTATAATGTATAATGATGTATTTCTTTTTAATGGCTCTACTGTCCAGGGAACACTACAAAAACGTTTAAAAAACGTTTCAGAGCGAGTCACACTTTTCTGATGGCTCTGCATACAGTGGCTTTACCATTACAGTATGATCCGCTACACTGTTGTAAAGAAAACTGCTGTTTGCAAAAAACGTAATGCGATACAAAGAATCTGCTGGGATGTTAAAGCCTGTCCACGATGGTTGATGTTAGTGATATGAGGACGGATAAGGTATCTACATATCTGATGGACTGTGATAAAAAAAATACCTCTCAAATCGGTTATGTGGAAATGAAAATACATCTATAGTCGGGACTCAATACCGACGTAAACTCTGTGAATTAATACAGCTTTTTCATCAATGGGATCGTCGACAAAAGGACATGACATGTTTGAGAAAAGAACGTTTTATAATCTGCCTAATATAAACCGATACGTGTTTTTATTCATGCAGATAAAACTGCATTAAAATGCGCCTGATACAGACTGAATGAATGAATGAGGAAATGAGAGACTGAGACAGAGAAACTCAAGTTTTTCCCCCCGTTTCTTGAAGAAAACCTGCTCCCGACCAGGTTAGGTTCACAGACTCAGTTACCATAGTAACTGACTCCGAGGTTAAGTTACTTCTCTTTCTGGAACGGAAAACCCAGAGTTTCCCTCATTTCAGGGTTAACAAACTCAAGAGTTTTCACTAAACCTGCTTTCTGGAACGGGCCTCTGTTCTGGAAATGTGTTATTATGAGCCATAAACTGTGGCAAGATATTTAGATTCATCTTGGATAATATCTGTAACTTTAACTTTTATTGGAAAATGTGTTCTTTGGTATTTTCTCATAATATTCTTTGCAGTTTTACATTTATAAATGTAAATTTGCCAAAGTAAAACCTCACTTTCATGTTTTTAATAGAGTATGGTGCTATGAATTAAGACAACTTTAAAACAAAAAATGATATTAAGACTTAAGATTGTTCTCGCCATTTAATGTTTTCATTTAATTCATTTTCTATTTATTCTTTGCTGACCCCTGGCATGTTTTGTGTCACTTTATTTTTTTTTCATTTATGTTTTTATTGTCTTCTGCTTGTATGTATATTTTCTTATGTATCTGGTTGAAAAAATAAGTAAATTATTACTGTTTATTTGCATACTTGTAAAGCTTACTGATTTACAATAAAGAAGAAGAAAAAAAAGGTAGCAGGTGGCCAGGTGGGGAATAAAACGTGGGAACAGCCCTGCCCTCTACATTATCACTTTACCTGTTGAAGGGATACAGGATACAGCAACATTGTGAAACATTGTTCATCTCTATCATAATAATTTTATTTTAGACTGACACAAGTAAAGAATGTAACTCATAATAGGAAGCTAATGCAGACAATGAAACCTGCTGCACTCATCGTCTTTAACCGTACATTGCTACTGTCTGTATTCAGCTCGTGGCAGGCTTTCTGCTTTAAAAATGCAAGAGGTGGGCTAGATTGACAGGCTGATAAAGTGGAGGGCTACCTGCCTCACATGTCTGGTTTGTCTACTGTACACGTGCCTATACCTTTCAGAGACTGCTGTAAGATTATACTACAGGACACACTGTACAGGAGTACTACTTACATTTCCTCCCTCGATGTAACAGTATGTGGGGGCAGTATCAGGTGTAGCACTAGCATGTACAAGCAGACAAAGTACTATTATTTTTAAGTTATGTTCGGATTTAAGTTTTGCCTAAATTTCACAAGACAACAAATGTGTCTTTCCAGTGCAGCATGTAGGTCAGCCAGCTCTCCGGAATAGGAGCTGTGCTGGGACCCAGCTGGACACAAAGAATACTGAAATGAAATTGTCCTTTCTTCTAGGGAAAGTCATATCAAAGAAAGTCCCAAAACCTATTCCAATTTATCTGTCCTTTCAGTGAATAATGAAGTCGAGTTTGGCAGTGTGGATTATTTATGGCAGGGTGGACCCCCATCATATGCATTCGAGTCCGACCTGTGACGGTTTACCTGCATGTCTTCCCCCTCTCTCTCCCCTTTCATATCTCAGCTTTCCTATCCAATAAAGGCATAAATGCCCCCCCCCCCCAAAAAAAAAAAGTATTCTAAATAAATGAAAGTCCTATTCATGTTCACGTATTTCTGTCTACGTTGTTGTCGATCCAAAAAGGACTTGACTGCAGTAGGTGAAGCAAAAAATAATCTGATGTCGCTTTGAGGCTTCATGCGGTCAGAAGCAGGTCAGAACACTTTAACTATAACATTTCAGCACCATGGACAGCGGACAGCCTCTCTATGACACTGGCTGACTTTGTATACTTTTTCTTTTTACTTGATGCAGCTGCCCTTAAAAAGTATGTACTGTTGCATGCAGTATGCATACAATGGAGACATATTTCTTCATAACATTGTGCCTTGAACTTTGACCCTCTTGCTCATATATGCTGTGCAAAGAACTGTGAGTCAGAATAGCCAGAAAAGCGTGCTTGTTTGCATACTGCAAAATTCGACCAAATGCAGTAAGACATCCTGGTATTTTTGGCATACTGCATTTGACGTTCTATGTATTGGGACATACTAAATATTTTACTGGCATACTAAATAGTATAGTATAGGCATTGAAATGCAGAGACTGTCTTTCTCTGCCTCCGTGTGTGTGTGTGTGTGTGTGTGTGTGTGTGTGTGTGTGTGTGTGTGTGTGTGTGTGTGTGTGTGTGTGTGTCTAAGGTATCACAAAAATATGATGTATGGCGTTCCTCATGCCCACTAGGTGGCACCAGAGCATCTCTAAGAACATCAGTCCAACAATAGTTGTTCACTGAACAGTATTAATATTGGTAGTACATCAGTAACACTGTGGTAGTTCACTGTATGTTGTACATAATGATCAGTAGCAGTATGGGACTCCTGCACCTACAAAATAAATCTGAAAGTCAATCCTTTCAGTGTCCGGGATGAAATGACTGAAAAAATGTCTCAAATAAATTCTATAATAACCAAATGGAGTTCTGAATGCAGACAGGAGCATATTAGATTTGGGTGTTTTTTGGGAACTGATAATATGACATGTCCGTCCTGATATACTTTGCTTTGCTTGTTGGTCGTAATATGGCATATATTCAAAAGTCTGTCACCCTGGATTCATCTTTTGTCCAATTTCAGCAGGTAACCCCAGACACTTCCACAGGATCCCAGGCTTTCCTTCTTTTCTCTTTGATGTTGCTGACACACTGCAATTTAGACACAGAAGGAAGCACGTCTTCACCCTTGCTTGTCTCTCTCCCAGACAGCAGAGAACAAGGGATAAAGAAAGGAGGATGTGTACACTGTTATCCAGGCCAGTGAAGGAGTTATGAATAAATCAAAGCTTCATTTACATTAAAATTCATCTCTTCTGCTGCTTTTTATAACATTGGAGGAAGGCGGGACACAGCTCTTAAATTTCAAAAGATAAATTCTTCACACCCCATCCACTTATTCCACCATCCATCCCTCAAACAAAAACCTCTGCCCATCACAAATCTGCCTGCTTCACGGTACACAGTTTGCAACACACGCACGCACGCACGCACACACGTAAACACACACACACACACACACACACACACACACACACACACACACCAAGCTGGTAAACTGAAATATGCAATAGTGTGCATAAATAAAAAAGGCCGTCCAGCCTTCTCTCCTGAGAGAACACAAGAACACAGACACAGATACACACTCCTCTTCTTTTCTATTCTATTTCAAGCTTTTGTTCACGTCTATGTGTCTGAACAGTTTTTCTCTGGGCCTGCTCAGAGGCAACAGCGCCCTCTACAAACACTAAATCACATTTGTGATTTCATACACTACTCACTTTGTACTCCATTAGATGCCACCAAAGAATTTCTAATATAGGATGCCACTGCTCTATTATTTTTCTATTAGTCAGTCCCTCCAGAAAAACCTGATTATGCAGTCGCATAATTCAATGCATAATCAGCCGATTTCCGCGCAAAATATGCGGGGCTTGCATGATTTCATAATCCCCGCATTTTCGTTGCAAAAATTGCGCACGAAGAGCAGCCATTTTCCCCTGTTACCATGGGGACGTTATGAAGTGACGTAATTACGCGACGTGAACATCATCGAAAAGCAGGGTGTTGGGGGAATCACTTTTTCTTCTCTTTTTCATCAAACTGCAGTTTTTGCAAGTTCCCACAATTTCATCGCATAAAATTGCATAAATATCCTGCATATTCCATCGCATTTTTTAAGAAAATGTGCCGCAAAATCAAGGATTTTTGCCCGCAACAATCACAAAAAAACTCCGCATTTTTCTGAAAGGACTGATTGCTTTCATGATCAGTACAGACAGACTGACCACTATCACAGCAAATTATTTTAATTTATATGTTCATTCATCTACTCAGTTTTATAGAGATTTTAATTGAGATCTTATGGTGGTTAGTTTGTTGCGTGATTTACATTAAAGGGGTGATAGAATGCAAAACCGATTTTACCTCTTCATAGTTGAAAAATGACAGTTTGGTGGGTAAACAGGACGTACACAGAACCTCAAAATCCCACAAATCTCACAGTTTGAAACTGCCTCTGAAAACGGGCGAATCTGAACAAAGCTAAAAGTTGACATCAACTTCTCAATTCCTCCTCATTTGGCTCTACCTTCTATCTTTGTAACGCCCCAAAATTTACTTAGGCCACTAACTGATCTGAGGTCAGTTAGTCTTCTAAATCAAGGTCTTGCAGATTCCATTACAAAATTCACTTCTGAGACTTTTTTATGCGAGAAATCAACTACGTAAAGCTCAAATATGGGCCGTTTTATGAAAATTGATGGCCAATTGCAAATTTGGTAAGACAGTGTAGGGCTTTACGAGCTCCACAATCTGCCGTGACGGCAGGCGGCTGCTGGCCGGGTTTGCTGCCTTCCCTGTCGGCCTCTCCCCCTTCACAGACCCGCTGAGCTGGAGCTCTGTCAGGATCTCCCACACGAGCTGCACAGTGTACTTTAGAAAAGAAGAAAGTTTGGAGGTTTTGCAAGGATATCGAAAATGAACCACGGTCGTAAATGCAGCGTTCCACACTGTACAACGGAATAGCCTACTGGCCCAGAGAAAAGGGTTTAGAACGAGTATATCGGACGAGAGGGTGTTGTGGATCTAACGCAGCGCTGCAGCGTACTAACTATGAGGTGAGTTGTGATTCTTTGGTGGAGGTTTTTTTATGTCGCAAGAGTAACGTTAGAACAACACTAGTTCTAATGAAAGTGTCAAAACTTTTTTATTTTGTCTTGGCTGTTTTAGCCACTGCGGCTCGCGCCTGGGCATGTCTGGGCATGTAACAGACAGTGTGTCTGTCTTTGTGTGTATGCGCTGTGCAGCGGTGTGTGTGTGTCTGTGTTTGTGTGTGTGCGCTGTGTGCAGGGCAGCAGTGTGTGTGTGTGTGTGTGTGTGTGTGTGTGTGTGTGTGTGTGTGTGTGTGTGTGTGTCTGAAATATGAGACCTGCTGTATCGTCTCCAATGTATTGTGTTGTGGTTCCTCAACCAATCAGCGCGCAGCTCATCTAAATATTCATGAGCATATTATATTTGGAAGAAAAGCGGTCATTCCAAATAGAGCCATTACACAGGGATGCATAAGGGCCAAAAGAAATAGCACCTGGGCCATTCTCAGCCCAACCAATGTCAAATAGCCTATTAGGAGATCTTAAGGAACAGTGTGAAATACCCTATATAATCATTCTATGTGTGTGTGTCTCACACAGGGCGTGTGTGATGCGTCAGTGCAGTAGTACTGGGATAGTAGTGTCTGTAGTTTAGTAGTTATTGCATGCTGCATGCTGCTTCTGCTTGCTACAGTCTGCTTACAGCTACTGCCACCAACTAGCCCTTGTGCAAGGGGCAAAAAGAGGAGCCAAGATCGTAAGTCTCTTCCTGTCGGTACACAGCCTCTCCACCGCCAAGACTCCTACAGTGCCTCCTTGTGGCCACACACGGTAACTGGGCCCTAGCGGACCCAGGCTGAACTGTAGGGGATCTCGGAGCAGCAGTGGGCCCCAGAGGCGCGGTGTGCAGGTCCACCAAGCAGTGGATACGCCCTGGCACCCGCCAACCACTGCCCCAGCTATGGACAAATAGTCCCACTGCCTTGTGGGGTAGCCTATAGAGGCAAAGGCTAAGGGAGCACACCCTGAAAAAAAAAGACAAAAGACCTCAACGGCAGAACAGGCGGAGGATGATGGCTTACTTACTGTAAGTGGAGCATCACAACGGCTGGGAAGGCGGATGAAGGCTGCAGCAGGGATGGGTCCCCAGTCGTCTTGGACTACATGCCACTGGACCCTGACCCAGACCTGCCAAGGACCGTGTGGTGGCTGTCTGTGCACCAGCCTCCCCACGTTAAACAACGCCACGCACAGGCGTCCTCTACAAGGATCCACCCTACCACCTCGGATAAAGTCCTATGGCGACCAGCAAGTGGCACTGGGGCCTTCTCAAATCCACCATCCATTACTCATGTGAATCCACCCTTGGGTATCAGTCCAGGAAACATCAGGACTGGTTTGATGAAAATGACACTGAGATAGAACAACTTATTTCTAGAAAACGAAAAGCCTTCCGAGTGTGGCAAAATGTCTAACATGTGATGCCAAAAGGGCAGCACACTTCAGAGCCAAGGCTGATGTTCAGAGATTGATGAGGGAGCTCAAGAACAACTGGTGGACAGAAAAGTCTCTAAAACTCCAGAGACTGGCAGATTCAGGTGACACCAGAGGTTTTTTTCACTGCCACTAAGGCTGTCTATGGCCCTAGCCATCGCGGCTTAAATCCCCTGCGCTCAAAAGATGGACAGACTCTTTTAAAAGACAATGACTCCATCAACGCACGTTGGAAGGAGTACTTTCAGGAACTTTTAAACCGTGACAGCTCAGCCGAACCAGACATCGGCGACCATATCCCACAGAGTCCCATCAAAGAAGACATGGGGGAACCTCCTACCCTAACTGAGATTCACAATGCCATCAGGAAGAACAAGGCCGCTGGTCCTGATGGGATCCCCGCGGAGATCTTAAAGGAAGGAGGACCAAGGCTCTGGCACCACATTCACAATCTACTCATAAAGGTCTGGGAAATGGGAGAGCTCCCCTCAGAGCTCCGTGATGCCCAAATTGTTACCATATTCAAGAAAGGGGACAAGGCTGAGTGTGGTAACTACAGGGGCATCCCGCTCTTGTCAACAACAGGCAAAATCCTCGCTCATGTCCTCGCCAACCGCCTGCTACCGCTAACTACAAGAAAAGTGTCGGGAACAAGGACTGCCTCTGTACATGGCCTTTATAGACTTGACAAAGGCCTTTGACTCCGTGGGAGAATCTAGCATTGAACAGGGACTACTGGAAAAAAGCTGTGCAGGAAGGTGCGGCACACCATGAAACAGAACTCCGCCGTGCCGCGGAAGCAAAGCGGCAACACCGCAAGGACAAACAGAGACCAGCTCCACCACCACCACACACCACTTCAACCTTCCAATGCCCACATTGCAGCAGAATCTGTGGATCACGGATCGGCCTTTACAGCCACCTGAGGATCCACAAATAAGACAACCCAACAGTGTGACCGCCGAAGAAGAGAAGAAGAATCATTCTATCACCCCTTTAACAATTGTGATGGTAAAAAAAATCCTAATTCCTAATAATTGTAATGCTCATTTGGGGGCCTCTGGTGGCTGCTAGGCTGGCATTGAGCAGCTAGTTTACTTATGCCTGGGATATATTAACATTCAGAGACCCATCCTTGAGCCACAGATCTTACAGTTATGTAAAAATAGTTTCCTCATGCAAGTATGAAAAGACTAGCACCTTGTTCATGTGCAGGATTAGGGTACAGTTTAGCAGTGCAGCTCTTACTGTAAGGTGCTCAAGTGCCCCTCTGATATGACATCAGGCCAAAAAATGTCCCATTAGAGACCAGACATATCCTGGTTAGAAATGTTTCAAACAACATGCAATTTAGCACTCTGAGTGAAATGGGTCGCTGACTATGTTTTGTCCCTAGCCTCTATAGGCTTTAGACTTACAGTTGTTGTTTTTATTCAAAGCATCACATTAAAAAACTAATTAATGTGAACAAACCCAATGAACCAGTCAAAAACAATAGCATTTAGATGCTGAAAGACTGCCATTGTCTCTGTCTTTTTTCAAACACCAACAAAGATTGCTGCCTACACCGACAAGAAAGAAAAAAAGTAATTGTACAGTACTGGCGACAAAACTGCTCAACTACCTTGAGAGAAGTACTGAACATGTTGCATGTGGGAGGATGAAGATGACTATTTGGTTCTGATCTTTGTTTTCTGATGCTGCACTGGAAAGACAAGGAGTTGGCAGTGTATACTTGTGTTACTTGATCAGTTTTATAACTTTACAAGACCTAACATCCCACCAAACTGCTTAAAGGAATGGTTCAACCTTTTGTGAAATTGTTCCCTTTTCTTACTAGCGGCTTGATAATAATCTCTGTGAGGTACATAGCTGGACTGGAGTCAGGATGTGCTTAGCTTAGCATGGCATATAGACTGAACAGCGGTGAAAACAGCTAGCCTCAAAACTGCCTGTCAACACCTCTAAATTTGACTGTATGATTTTATGCTAAGATAGATTAACCACATCCTGACTCTATCTCAGCACTTAGCACACAGACATGAGAGTAGTATCTTTTCTTCTCACTCTTAGAAATAAAGTAAATACATATAATTTTCCAAAAATGTTGAAGTGGTGAGATTGGTCATAGGTATGGCCCACAAGAATTAGGCTTCATTTATACTGTCCATTTTATCAATGAAAGCTAGACTTTTCCCAGGGATTGCTTGTCAACCAAACAGCATCTCTGCAGGTGGCGCTCTTTGTTTGATCATGCTAATGAATGTGTTCCTCTCTTGCTCTGAACAAACACAGATAAACATAACATTTATGTATTATGATACATTGAATCAAACAGCCAAACATATCTGTAAACCTGGGCAGCAGAAGAGAAAAGAGTTGAAAAAGAGATGATGATGATGATGATGATGGAGAGATGAGAGATGGAGCGACGGAAAAAAAGAGAAACAGACAGGGAGGTAACAGATGTGGGTGGGTGTTCCCCAGACAGGTGTGAGGATAGCCACTCTCAACTGAGCAGGATGAGTCATAATTCACGCGCAGACACCCGCCCACACACTCAGAGGCACAGACACGGGGATGTCCACTGTTACCAAGGTAACGAGTGATTAGTGACGCAGGTAGGTCTCCGAACGGAGGGAGAGAGCACCTGCTGAATGCTGAGAGGATAACACTCAGAGACACACACACATCTGGCATCAATTACATTCATCATACTGCATCTCTGGTCTCTCTCTCTCTCTCTCTGTCTCCTCTCATCTCCTTTCCTCTCCTCTTCCAGTTTCTTCTCATTTCCTTTCCTTGTTTCCTCTTCTCTCCTCTCTTCTCATTTCATCCCTCCTCTCATCCCCTCTCTCATCTCCTTTCCTTGTCTACTCTCCTCTCTTTTCCTCTAATTTTTTCCTCGTCTCCCCTTCTCTCTTAGCTTCATCCCCGCTCAATTTTTGCTCTCATCTTATCCCCTCTCCCCTCATTTTCCTTTCCTTGCCATCTCCTTTCCCTCTTCTCTCCTCATCTATCTTTGCAACATCCCCATCTCAGCGGGTAGGAGAGAGGGAATGGAGAGACTAAATTATTCATTTACATGCTCTCTCGCTCTCTCTCTCTCAGCAAGTATCACAGGGATAGACACAGTAAAACATACTGTATATAGTGTTTTTGTTCCTTTCATACTAGTTTGTCAGTCAGGGTGGTGAAAGTTTTTACTGCCAATTATCTACTGTATCTAAATGAATGTAGTGGATATGTTTGAGGTTGTATTATTAGTTTAAAGTGAGTCCTAACAGCAATACGCAAAGAGAAAAGTCATAAAGTCAGCGATTTGACACAGTATTATCAGTTAGACAGCACTGTCCAAAGTTTGCTATCATTAGCAAACATTAGCCACCATAAACCAGACCAAGTAAGGCTATAACAGGGCAACCTCTAGCTCACCTAGTAGAGTGTGCGCCCCATGTAGGCTGAGTCCTTTGCAGCGGCACAGGTTCAAATCCGACCTGCTGCCCTTTGCTGCGTGTCATCACCCTTATCTCTCCCTTTCCTCTCTATCCGCTGTGATATTGAATAAAGGTAAAAAAAGCCCTAACAAATAATTAAAATAAAAGTAAGGCTATAACAGTCAGTCAGTGTAACCCCTCAGTCAATTAAATTGAGCAACGGTATGTTTTATTACTTATAAATTAAACTTTTCATTTAAAAGAAGAATATTGTTTCAACATTGGTTGTACTGGGCAGCTTCCAGGTGTGAATGTGTGTAACAAGGCTTTCCTGAATAAAGAGAACCTAAAAGGGTTTTAAAGAAAAACTAAACCGATTTGATTAGCAACAAGAGAACAGAAGATAGACTGGAGAGATACTGAGGAAGAAGATAAGAAAACTGATTATCTGGAAAGATTTAGGCCTAAGTAAAACCAGACAAAACTCCTTTTTAATTTGTGAGCCATTTTACCTTATAGGACTTAAGTTTTGGCATCATTTTAGTCAAAATTGAGGATGATTCAAGTAGATTATACAGACAGTATACTGTTTATTTGAACTCAATTCATTTCAAATATATCAATTATCAGTGTATCAAGATATCTCCTGTCTGCATATCAAGCAACCCCACATGGGCCTCCACGCCAAGGTTAAGTATGTCAGACTCTCAACAACAGCAGGACTAATGGCCCGTGGTCCTCTAAACACCTCACATATTACTATCGATCTCGCTTTTAAAAGCCTCAGGGACATTTCACAGGGATATCCTAAGGAAGTGCTATTCTCATATTTCTGGTGTCATTGGTACTTTGAAGTGTGAAGTAATAACAGTGAAAGTCAATTTATGTTAGTCATGCCTTTTCTCCAGAGTGACCGACTGTAAAAAGACTGTAGGCACTGGATGTGTATAATGCATTCTTACAGCTATTTTAAAATTAGTATTTTAATCGTATTTCCCTCCATTTTCAGATTTTCACAAAGAGGTCAGTGGTCACAAGCAGCTGCTAGAGCAGGTATAGAAGGAGGCTCAACTAATTAGTGACAATCTTCCATGCAAAGCCATTAACAGTTGAGAACAGTTGGAAGACTTCTGCATCAGAGTGGTTACATAATCGCTCCAGATCTTTCCCCCAGAAAGTCAGAACTACAAAGGTAGATGGGAAGAGGGGGAGATGAGTGAGAGGGTGGAATTGTGTAGATGGGGGAGAGATAACTACAGAGACCGAAAGGAGAAATCCTTTGAATTAGGGAGGTGCTGAAAGTCAAAGCTAGGTGGAAGAGGCGGAGGGTGGAGAAAAACAGGGCACAGTCTGAAGCAGAGTTAACAGCTCTACTGTTTAGGAAGACAACATCTACATGTGTTAGACTACAGTTAAGTTGGAGTCTGTGATTTTAGAAATGTTAAAATAGGTTAACAATGACTTTTTACCTATAACTTTTATTAACATTATCGGTTGTTTAAGTTTTGAGTTAGTTTTGTGAAGATGAATGGTTGAGAATTTGGAGAAAAAGAGGGTAAACATCAATTTAAAGAATTTAAACTATAAGATAACACGAGGAGAGTCAACAAAGTCAAACAAAGTAAGAAATAAAAAGATAAAAAGGGATTATTTACTGTAAAAGCTAATATCTTTTCATGCTTTCTCATTCTCTCTAAATCAATCATGCGGTGCCGTCACTGTATTTCTATGAATGACTCCCAGTGTCACCACGTAGAGCTCTCTCATTCTCTTTGAATGATAAAATAAGTTGTTGTTTTTTTTCCTTTTATCGTCTTCTGATCTGCCACCACAGAGTTACGATTAAGCACAAAGAATATTTCATTAAAGTTACAAAAAGATCATGGTCATAATACAACAGGATATTAACAGCAGTGTCCCAAGTGAATCATACAATCACTTTAGTACAGTGTAGTGCTGGAGATGGAGAGTACTGACTGGACCATTGTCAGAGAAATATAATGCATCGGTCAATACAAATTAATTTACTCTGTCTTCGGCTGTGGTTGTGTAAGTGTACGAGTGTATTGCAGTGATTGGAGTCAGACAGCACTTAGAATTAAATGGTTTCCCCAACAGCTGCACTCCTTCAACCTCAGCTAAACCACAACTCCCAGCCCACTGCTCCTCTGACAACAGTACTTTTCACTGTACTGGCCCTTTAACGAGTAATGACAGGGATTTTATTCTCATGCCTCTACGTGTTTAAATCACTGTAAACTGCTGGCCTCTCTGTAATGAGTCAGTCACGTCTCGGGCGGGTCATTATTTGATTGTGTTGGCAATTCTGACACAACACTTTGGCATCATATAAAAGACTGTGCACTTGAGTTGGTTTTAATACCATTCATATTTGCTGTTACAGATTTTAATATTTTTGACAGGTTTTAAAATGTTTTAGTTCGCTAGTTACTGCATGAAAAACAGTGACAATATGAGTACTTTCAAATGCTCGTGTATGACTAAGACACAAAATTAGTTTTGATTAACAGGAACAGAGAGCGTAGGTAGATAATGTGACAAGAGATAAAACATTGTTAGGATTCTTAACAAAGCAGAAAGTTTTCAGTGCCACCCACAGTCATGCTTATTTTAGCAGTTCCAGTCAGTTATAGTACGAGTAAAATAATGCATTTAGCTATTTTATCTTGGAAAAATGTGTTATTCCTCACACATTTCTTTGGAGAAAAACTTCTCAGAGGAGGAGGATAACCGATGAGGTGGTGGATTTTTGGAAAAAGATCTTTGTATTGTCGTGATTTCTGGCTCTGCTGGGTAAAAACAATGAGACTAAACATTTCTAACACATCCATTAATTAACATACTATCTATCTATCTATCTATCTATCTATCTATGAATTGCAGGAACGTCTGTCTGTCTGTCGGTCATGCGCATATCTCTCGAACCATTAGTCCGATGGATTTCAAACTTGACAGGTGTCAAGTTTGCTACGGGCACGAGTAAGTGCAGTGACAAGTTTGACGTTGTTTGGATTAGAAATGCAAAAGATATCGTTAAATATATAGGTAAAAGAAGCACACATTGGCTTCTGCCGCTCTAGCCACTGGCCACTCCCCCTGTCACCCTAAGGACCAGAGACAGAGAGCAGCGGAGCTTTGGCAGCTAAAATACACCTCAGGCCCACAATAATGTGCAAAGTTGCTCTACTTTGGACTGTCTTTGACTTTGAATAAACAAACGACAATTCACGAATTTAAGGACATTTCAGTATCCAACACTTGCAAAGTACAGCCAGCTACAGACAAGTGGCAGCGAGACGTATCTGTATACAGTGGGAAGTGTTTGATACACTGCTGATTTTGCAGGTTTTCCTACTTACAAAGCATGTAGAGGGCTTTAATTTTTTATCATAGGTACTCTTAAACTGTGAGAGACGGAATCTAAAACAAAAATCCAGAAAAATCACATTGTATGATTTTTAAATAATTAATTTGCATTTTATTGCATGACATAAGTATTTGATAACCTACCAACCAGTAAGAATTCCGGCTCTCACAGACCTGTTAATTTTTCTTTAGGAAGTCCTCCTGTTCTCCACTCATTACCTGTATTAACTGCACCTGTTTGAACTAGTTAACTGTATAAAAGACACCTGTCCACACAATCAATCAAACAAACAGACTCCAACCACTCCACAATGGCCAAGACCAGAGAGCTGTGTAAGGACATCAGGGATAAAATTGTAGACCTGCACAAGGCTGGGATGGGCTACAGGACAATAGGCAAGCAGCTTGGTGAGAAGGCAACCACTGTTGGCGCAATTATTAGAAAATGGAAGAAGTTCATGATGACGGTCAATCTCCCTCGGTCTGGGGCACCATGCAAGATCTCACCTCGTGGGGCATCAATGATCATCAGGAAGGTGAGGGATCAGCCCAGAACTACACGGCAGGACCCGGTCAATGACCTGAAGAGAGCTGGGACCACAGTCTCAAAGAAAACCATTAGTAATACACTACGCCATCTCATGGATTAAAATCCTGCAGCGCACACAAGGTCCCCCTGCTCAAGCCAGCGCATGTCCAGGCCCGTCTGAAGTTTGCCAATGACCATCTGGATGATCCAGAGGAGGAATGGGAGAAGGTCATGTGGTCTGATGAGACAAAATAGAGCTTTTTGGTCTAAACTCCACTCGCCGTGTTTGGAGGAAGAAGGATGAGTACAACCCCAAGAACACCATCCCAACCGTGAAGCATGGAGGTGGAAACATCATTCTTTGGGGACTCTTTTCCTGCTATTGTATTAAATTTCTGTGGTTTGGCAGAACATAACTTAATCTCAGAGATTATTCCTTCACAGCACTGTGCAATGTGAGAAAATCTCAGAGTTGAACTGGTCAGACACATCAGTTTTCATCAGACTCATCCTGGGTCAAGTTAATTAAGTCTATTGCTAACTTACAACACTAATAACATTACCGTCGCCATAATACCACGCAAATCAAATCCCCTACTTCACCGTTAACCGTCAAGCCACTAAACCTGTATGGCAATGAACACCTCTGCTTAAGTGTTAAATTCATTAACGTTCATATGACACAAGACGTCTCTCAATTTCAATTTCACTTTCTTTTTCTCTCTCTCTCTCTCTTTTAGAAGAAAGATATCAACAAATCCTGAGTCAGCAAAACTCTCTCCTCCCCATCAATAGGGATGATTATATGTTTTTAGGGGGGGATTTAAACTGTACGGTGGATCCAAACCTAGATAGGAATCATCCTGAACCTCATTCTGCATCGTCCCAAAGGATAAGGCAGCTAGTGGAAACACATGACCGGTCTGACCTGTGGACGGGTTTTAATCCTAACCATAGGCAGTATGTCAGGGTCCCACCGTCACCAGCACTCACTCCTCTCACTTGCTCACATTCCCCATCATTCACTCCTCTCATCCGTTCACTATCTCCTCAATACTGATCACTCACACCTGCACTTCATCAGGGCACGTCATCAGTTCACCACCTGCACCTCATTAGTCCACCATCTTTATATTCGGCACATGCTCATTCACTCTTTGTCTGGTCTCGTCATTACAAGACACAGACTCTATCCTGTTACCAACCTATCGCCACACTGAGTTCCTACCTGCTATCATCATCCTGCCGTCGAACAGTGTGCTGCCGCCCTGAGTCTTACACCACCCCAGCTAACTTCTGTCTGTTTTTGGCCTGCTCACTGTTCCTCCAGTTGGATTTTTGTGAATAAAGCTACGCTTCACTCACCACCAGTCTGACTCCTGTTCTTTCCATGACAGAAGACCAGACCACAATGCAAAATCCAACGGAGCCCGTGGGGACTCCATTACGCGATCCATTTGCGGAGCTGGTGCAAGCTGTTCATCAGTCTCTCCTGCCCTCACCACCCGTTAATCCACCCACAATACCCAAAGAGATCCTCCTCTCAGCACGCCAGCATCTGCTTCCGCAAACACCCGCTGCTTCATCTACTGCCTCTGCGAGTCCCATGGCCCGACCAGCAACATTCTCAGAGGCGGAGGATTGCAGCGGTTTTCTGCTACAGGTTTCGCTATACTTCCAAATGCAGGCTCATCAATACAGCAATGATTCGGCCCGGGTGGCCTTTGTCATCTCCCTGTTGTCTGGTCGAGGTCTCCAGTGGGCCCAGTCTCTCTGGAATTCGGACTCCCAAGTGGTGAAATCCCTGTCCAACTTTATTCAGCACTTCAAGGAAGTTTTCGGGCAGGCAGCTGCTGCCTCACTGTTCATGACCAACTCTACAAGCTTCGCCAAGGACATTCTTCCGTGAGTACATATGCTCTTCGGTTTCGCACTCTGGCGGCAGCCAGTGGTTGGAATGAGACTGCACTCATAACTGCCTTTCAACACGGGCTCAACCCAGATGTCTGCCAGCTGGTGGTGGTGTATGATGACATGATGGGTCTTAAGAATCTCATTCAGAAGACCGTTCGTGTGTCACAGCGTTTATCTGCCTGTGAAAACCCTGCTACCACTGCCACTCCTCCGCCCTCGGCTCAGACTGTCGTTTCCCCAGCTTCTAAGCCCATGCAGATTGATTCTACCTACCTGTCACCTAAGGAGTGTCTGCGCCGTATCCAACTCAAGCTCTGCCTATACTGTGGGGATGACAAACATCTCATCGGAGACTGCCCTGTTCGACCCCAGCGCCCAGCGGTGAGTTCCATTCAACTTCCTCCGAAAATTGAAACACTGATTCGTACTCCTGTATATGTGTTGACCTCACGAATCGGTGTCGCAGCGCAAGCCCTCATCGACTCAGGCTCAGCAGGGAACTTCATCTCCTCTCCACTCTTACAAAAATTAAGGGTCCGCAAACGCCGGAGCCATTAAGAACTTAGAGTCCAAACCATCCAAGGAAAACCGCTGGGTCGGGACCGCATTAGCCGCTTCTCCCCCACAATGACGCTCCGTAGGCTGTCTGCACTCGGAGGAAATCACGTTCATGGTACTGGAGGAATCCATCGCTGAGCTCATCCTGAGACGACCGTGGTTAGTGCAACATCAGCCCACCATCAATTGGTTCCAACCCAAACCTATCCTCCCTCCAACCATGTTTATCAGCCCGATTATCTGGGACATCGACAAGCAGATCGCCCAGGAGAACCTTCTTCATCCCACTCCGCCGGGAGGTCCAGAGGGGCTAAGCTCACACCGCTCCGGGTTCGGGACATCCGGGTGGCAGGCATACCCTCTCTCTCCTCAGTCAGCGGTACTGGTGGCCGTCCATCTCTCAGGATGTTTCCCGGTATGTCTCAGGATGCTTAGTCTGCGCCATAACCAACACTCCCAGAAGGCTACCAGAAGGCAAGCTTATGCCGCTCCCCATTCCACAACGACCACGGTCCCACCTTGGGATTGACTTCATGACCGACGTTCCCAAATCCAACGGCCACCCCAGCATCATCGTCATTGTGGATAGATTCTCCAAGGGTTGTAAGCTGATTCCCTTGCCCGGACTCCCTACCGCTCTCGTGACCACAGAGGCCCTCTTCAGCCATGTGTTCCGAAACTTCGGCATTCCCGAGGACATCGTGTCGGATAGAGGGCCGCAGTTCATCTCCAGGGTTTGGCAAGCTTTCTTCAGGCTCCTCGGGGTTACTGTTAGCCTGTCTTCAGGATACCATCCTCAGACAAATGGACAAACAGAACGGAAGATCCAGGAGATCGGACGTTATCTGAGGACATACTGCCACAAGAACCAGGACAGCTGGAGCCGTTTCCTTCCATGGGCGGAATACACCCAAAACTCTCTTCGACAATCCACTACGGGGCTCACCCCGTTTCATGCATCCTGGGTTACCAATCACCTCTCTTCTCCTGCTCGGGTGAGCCCTCGGAGGTGCCGGCCGTCAACTACTGGTTCCATCAAAGTGAGAGGGTTTGGGAATTGGCTCATGTACAGCTCCAACAAGCTGTGCGGAAGCATAAGGAACAAGCAGACCGTCGTCGGTCCGACCCTCCTCAGTATCAACCTGGCAAAAAGGTGTGGCTTTCAACCCGGGACCTCCGCCTCCGCCTGCCCTGCCGCAAGCTGAGTCCTTGATAAATAGGACCCTTCTCAATACAAAATCTCACCATCATTCCATGCATCTCTTCTGAAACCCTTCATTAACCCTGTCTCTCCTCCTTCCACAGACCCTGACACCGAGGTGCCTCCTCCTCCCGTTCCCGTCGACGAGGAGGTTACCTACCAAGTCCGCACCATCGTTGACTCACAGAGGCGAGGTCCACGCCTTGAGTACCTGGTCGACTGGGAGGACTACGGTCCAGAGGAACGGTCGTGGGTACCACGCGATGACATCATGGACCCCGCTCTCCTCGCTCAGTTCCAAAAATGTAGTTTAAAGAGCACCTATTGGCATTTTAACACAGCTCTTTTGAATGACCAGGCTTTTAAATCTGCTTTTAAGTTGTTTTGGTCTTCCCACAGAGAGAGCAGGCCTGCTTTTACCTGCATTCAGCAGATGTGGCACTTTGGGAAAGTTCAGATTAAACAACTTTTCCTGCAGCTCACTCGCAATGTCACTGGAGAGTTATCTTGATCAATGAAGGATCTGGAGAGACAGTAGAACAACTGCAATCTTTAGCAGCTTCTACAGGAGATCGAGGGCATTTAGTCTCCCTCAAGTCTAAACAGTCGGCTATAGCCAACCTGCTGGGCGTTTCAGTACTGGGAGCTCTGGTCAGATTGAGGTTTATGAATGTCTCACAGATGGTTGCTCCATCTCAGTTTTTCTTTGGGCTGGAGAAGAAAAATGGACAAAGGAAGATCATTCATTCTTTACGAACGGGAAGCGGCTCTGAAGTCTCAGACTCATCTGAGATCAGGAAGTTTGCTGCCGGTTTCTACAGAGACCTCTTTAAGAGCGAGTGGTCAGATAATCCCGGCGTGTACAGCAGCTTCTTCAGTGATCTCCCTCAGGTAAGCACAGAGGAAAACTCCCAGCTGGCAGCAGAGTTGACTATGCAAGTTTGCAGAGCGGCAGAGCTCCGGGGATGAATGGCCTCCCTGTGGACTTTTTTTTAAGTCTTTTTTGTCCATCTTAGGAAAGGACCTGTTCGAGGTGTTAAACAACAGTCTCCAGAAAGGCAGACTTCCTCTGAGCTGCAGGAGGGCCGTCATCACCCTGCTGCCTAAGAAGGGAGACCTACAAGAGCTGAAGAACTGGAGACTGGTCTCTCTGCTGTGCACTGATTATAAAATCCTGTCCAAAGCCCTGGGGTCTCATTTATAAAACTGTGCGTAGGATCCTTAGTAAAAGTGTACGTATGCCCAAAAGCCCAAAATGGCGTATGCAAAAAAAAAAATCAGATTTATAAAACCGTGTGTACGCACACCTGTAAGCAATGTTCCCTTTATAAATCAGAGATTACCTACAAGTGTGCGTCTTAATAAGCCTCTTATCCCACCCTGTGCACTACTACATATATTAATAATACGTCCAAAACAGCAGGCATTACGGCACTCAGGGACAGCTTCGATATATCAGACGTATATGATAAGATTTAACAGAACTACATATTATATTCAAACAAGCCTTAGTGATAAAGTTGAAGATTATATATAATATTTATTTTAAAAAAACGCTTTGTTTGCTGTCTGACATTTCCCTCTGGATACAGCCGGTTTCCCGCAGAAGTGGCGAGGACCTGTATTTGGACCGCGATGGCACGGTTCTGGCGCGTTGCCCTCTCTACTGGACCCAATTCAGTACATAGATCTAGCTTTATAAAATTAAATCAGCATATTAGCCAATCATCATGATGGTCCCTGAAGTCTCTTTTTCTCCTGATTCTTCCATTAGCGTAGTCCTCCTGCAGGGTCAGCAGTGCCATCATGCAGCATTACGCACGGGTTCACTTCAGTATTTATATGTTTACAACAATTTGTGATTGTTAACACCTTGCTATCACAGCATCAACTAGTGGTATCCCCCACCCTGAGATGCAATTTGAAGACGAAGTAAAGTGTTATAGACAAACACACTTTTCTTCATGCAGGTTTTGTCACAAACAGATAAAGTTCGGACTGATGACGAAAACATTAAGGGTAACGATTGCGCAAGAGCTTAATGGCTGTATTTTCATACTTTGACATTTGGTGATATATGCACACGTTTTAAAGACAGATATTTAGTTATTTACACGGTGTTCTGCAGTTATCTAATGGTAGGGTATTTGATGATACCCTGTATTCCATGCAGTCGGGTCATTTTCTCCTCCTGCGCTCCGTAGCGGACACTGTGACGGCGAGACAGCGCAGATTAAATATTAAGAACACATTTTTTTATGGAACAGGTGTTTATGGAACAGTTATCACTCAAGCGCAAATAACACTGGATTTCATCTTATGGTAACGTGGATGATATGGAGTGAAAGAATGTGCGTGAGGCATCAATACTAGAAAATATTACGAGTAATCGTATTCCCATTTACTCTCTGCAGTCTGACTTCAGTTCACCACCTCACCACCTGCGTCACCAATTCCTATTTTGTTTTCAAAATGTGCGTACGCATGGGTCAGAGTTTGCGTGGAGGACAGCACATTCTCCCATCAAGTTTGTTTTTTATAAATCACAACCTTTGCGTGGGAAGTGGCGTACGCACATTTTCAGCCCCGTTTTGTGCGTACGCCACGTTTATAAATGAGACTCCTGGCCCTTAGATTGAGGGAGACTATGGCGTCCATTATCCACCCTGACCAGACTTACTGTGTGCCCGGCAGGCTCATAAGTGACAACGTCACTTTAATTTGTGATTTTTTGGACCTCTCTAGTTCATTGGCTGTTGAAACTGGTCTTATTTCCATAGACCAGGAGAAAGCTTTTGACCGGGTTGAACACCAGTACTTATGGCAGACTCTGGCTGCTTTTGGGTTCAACCCTGGTTTTATAGCCATGATCCAGGTTCTCTACAGTGACAATGCGAGTGTTCTTAAGATAAATGGTGGGCTGGGTACTCCCTTCAGCATCAAGAGGGGGGTGAGGCAGGGCTGCTCTCTCTCTCTGGTATGTTATATTCATTTTCCATTGAGCCTCTGCTCCACAAATTAAGAAACAATTTGAATGGTGTGTGTTTCCCTCAGTGTCCCATCTCTTAAGTTTTCTGTTTATGCAGATGATTTGATTATTTTGATAAACTCACAAAGAGATATTGATGTTTTAGAAAATACTGTGAAAGATTTTGGTTTTATTTCATCATCAAGAGTGAGCTGGGGGAAGAGCGCGGCTGTGATGGTGGGGGAGAGTTTGGGGGATCGGCTCAGGCTGCCAGGTGCTTTAGTCACAAGGAGGACTGAAGTACCTCAGTGTTTTCCTGGGGGATGAGACCTTTATACAAAGGAACTGAGACAATGTTTTGGAGAGCGTAAAAGGTTGGCTCAATGGATGGAAGTGGCTACTGCCAAAAATGTCCTACTGTGGCGTCCTCATTTTAGGGCGTTTTCACACATACCTCGTTTGGTCTGGACTTTCGGACTTTTTAGTTTGATCCGAACCAAAATTACAGGTATGAAACCTCCCCCGGACCACGGTCCGGATCAAAAGACCAAATTTTGGTCCAAAAAAAAGAGGTGGTCTCGGTCCGGACCAATGGTCCGGTTCGTTTATAGTGTGAAAGCATTTTTTGGATGGTTTGGACTTTCGGACCAAATACAAGAAGCTCTGGCAGGCTCTCCCTGTGTTACAAGACCGGAGAAGCTCAGGAATAGCTCGGTGCTTAATGTGTAAGCTAGGCTACATGAGAGAGTGAGTGACGGTGAATGCGCTCAGAGCAGAGTGAGTGACGGTGAATGCGCTCAGAGCAGACAGCTGTTGGCTATCAGAGCAGAGACTACATCAGCAGTTTATTTGTTAAGTGGTAGTAAATGTACAGTGCAGATTTCAGTTTGTCTCTGAATAAATGCTCCAGAAAGAAAGTTCCTGTGTCTTGCTTCTCAACATCACAACAAAACAAAAAGAGCCGCGGCAGTAGGGGGAGAGCAGCAGTCAGTAGGGGGAGAGTAGCAGTCAGTAGGGGGAGAGCAGCAGTCAGTAGGGGGAGAGCAGCAGTCAGTTGAATAAACTCCGATACAGATTGAAGATACGAGGGGACGGGGAAGCCCGTCAACAAACCAATCAATTATAAGTATCTGGAGATGCAGCTCACGTATGTGATGACAGCAGGACGTAGTTTTGTCATGTATAGATCTTTAGTGCGCATAAGTGCAGTGTGAAACCAAAACTTACCGGATCAAATGTATACAATGTAACAAAAACATGAACCTTGGCCCGGACCTTGGTTCAGACTTTCATGTGTGAAAATGCCCTTAAATAACTTAGTCTCTTCTTCCCTGTGGCACCAAATGGCCTGCATTGACATTGATTGATTTTTTTTGGGATCAGATGCACTGGGTCCCACAGAGCATCCTGTTCCTCCCTAAGAAAGAGGGAGGGCAAGGACTGGTCCATCTGGCCAGTAGAGGGGCTGCCTTCCGCCTCCAGTTCTTACAGAGGATGCTCACTGGACCAATAGACGTTTTGTGGAGGGTAGAGACTAGACTCCTTCGGTAATGGGTCACTGCTGCCAAAGGAGAACAACCCGTATCCTTCCCTGGTTTTGCTCCCGGATTATAAAGCCTGTGGGGGACCTCTGCTGGAGTCGGTGCAGGCCGTCTCTCTGGAGAATGCCTCAGGAAAAGATTTTTATGGGCTGGTGGTAAAAACACTGAACAAGACTAAGCTGAATGGTCGGACTGACACTCCATGGAGGAGTCATCTTGGTCTGGATCCAAGTTTTAGACCTGGATGGAGGTCCATCTACAAACCTCCACTGACTAGAAGACATGCAGACTTGCAGTGGAGGATCCTTCATGGGATTATTGCAGTGAACTTTTTTGCGTCCGTTCTAAACGCTGCTGTTGAGGACAAATGTCCGTTCTGTGGACTGAGAGAGACAGTATTTCACTGCTTTTCTGAGTGTGTTGTGGTTTTAAGTACAGTCGCCATCACAAGTGCCAAATCTTAAATTTTGTTTTGGGACAGGCCAAGGTGGCGTTGGATGTGAGCCGGAGGAGGAAGGTGGAGGATGATTTAAATGTTGATGTTACACTTGTGTGTGTAAATGTGATCAAATCCAGACTGCTGGTGGATTTTAGCTTTTAAAAAGCTGCTGGAGACCTGAACTCGTTCCAGCAGGTCTGGGGGTTTAATCAGGTTCTCTGTACTGTCTCAGAAGAGATACTTACACTTAGATACTTAGTTTTAAAGAATTCTATAAGCAGCAATACCACAGGCCAAGCAATTGCCCATTCTAAACAGGCACATTTTCAATGGGCACTGCACTAGTATATAATAAAAAACTAACTTTACTAACTCCAAATGTGAGGTGATACAGTAGATCGGTCCCTTGTGGCATGACAATAGGCAGGGTATAAACCACATTACCCACTTTATCCACATTGCTGCATTAAAGGCACCTTGTATACAGTATGTGCATGTGTGTACAGTAATCCCTCTCAGTGTCAGTGTCAACACTTCAGCAGCACAGTAAATTTGAGGATCCCATTCAGCCCGTGAGGCTGCATCTAATCCAAGCTGTGCCACAATACAAATCTAAGAGCAACACTTCTTACAGGTATAACTGCGGTTTGAGAGGGAATACAGACATAAATACAACATGCCCTCCCTGGTATATGAAAATACTCCAGGGACAGAGTTTACAATTCATTTAAACTTGGACAAAAAGGCTGAAAATTGCTCCAAATCTTCTCATTTCACAGGAGCGAGTTAGGCAGAGAGTATTAATTACTGGTGTTCACCATTAAAACACAATATTATAAGCATTTTTATCAGAGGTGAAGCCTTTTAGATGACCCATCTAAGTCAGCTTCAATGAATTTGCTTTTCACTGCCATTTTAGAAAAGTCCTCTGTCCATCCTACACCCCCAATCCGACTGTTTTCATTTGACCATGTTGGCTATCTAAAGTTTATCTTGAACTGGTGGTATGTGTTGGTCAACTTGCTCTTCTGTGGCTGCACATCCCTGCAAATTCTGCTGTTTTTTATCAAGAGTTTGCTTGCCTAGTGAATGATCACCTGCAGTGACCCATGTGGGACAATATTTATGTTTTCTTTTCTTGCCACATCATGCTTAATTCACAATACTACTGTACTCTTTGACTGAGGATTGAAACTGACTGGCACATACATATATGGAAAGGCAATTCAGCCACACATCAGAATGACATATACTGTAGGAGACAATTAAATGGAAGAATAAAACATCTTTGCTAGTAATAAAGCAACATTCAGCTTTAGTAGCGAGCGAACACACACACACACACACACACACACACACACACACACACACACACACACACACACACACACACACACACACACACACACACACACACACACACACACACACACACACACACACACACACACACACACACACACACACACACACACACACACACACACACACACACACACACGAGTCCTCCAGACAGAGGCAAGAGAGTGACGCCTGACTTGATCATCAACTGACACTAAAATCCCTGAAAGTACCCTAAATTCTGTCTGGATAGGATTAGATTAGCATCGGTAGGATCATTTTTGCCCATCCAAAACCTGTCCGTCATATCTGTGGTATTTCTGGACTATTTTTGTCTGAAGCCTTACCCACACAGCCCATGAAATTATTTGAACCTACCATATACGTAATTGAAATTGAATAGAAAAGTTCTGTTTCCCATGTTTCTAAGCAAACTTTTGAAAAGTTGCAAAGAATATAACAAGGGTGAGTTTAAATCATGATGAAGCCAAATAAAAGTGTAAATAAGCAAATATACAACCAAAATTGATACATAAAACTATATATTTGGATGACTGCATGAATGACATTGCTGGGAAGTCCTTATATTTTTTTCTCTTAAGTGATTCTCTTCAGAGGTAAAGCAACTGACAGTGCATGTCATTATCCCTCTCTCTCTCTCTCTATTCTCTTCTTAAGTCTCTCTCTAGGACAGTTGCACAGAGCTGTTGCCAGTGTAAAGAGTATCTTACCTGGGTCAGCTCTACCCAAAGCAGCCTTTATTCTTCTCTCTGCTACCTTCAGTATAAACTCATAGTCCATGGCTAACACACACACACACACACACATCTGCCCATTGGACACTGAAAACACACTTCTTAAATCGCCTGGAGTCCCCCAACGAGGCCTCAGACCTGGACACACACGCCAACACACACAAATAGTGAGTGGGACAGATATGGAGATTATATCATGCAAGGCTGTCATCAAGCAAAAGGTTAACGCAGACAAGGGAAGACTAAAAGTCAGCTCAAGTGTGTGTGAGGGAGAGGCAGAAAGGAAAGAAGTGGAGAACAAAGATAAAGAGACGAGGTGCTAAGAAAAAGCTACAGAGTGGGAACTCATCGGCAGGGCCATACGGAATCTGCAGACACAGAATTCTTCGCAGATTTGAAAAAAATACAATTAAAATAAATTAACACATCTCCACCCCAAGCAGAAAAACAGTCTGCAGTTTTTAAAATATCCGCAGATTCTTGCTCATTAGTAATGTAAGCCACTTAGCTTTCACATCAATATTACATTAAAGTTACTTTTTCTTTTGAACGGTTAACTGTTTTCATGCTTAAGAATTATGATCCAGTGTGTATATTCAGCATCTCCGGCCCCACCAATTAAATACTTTTCGCTTGTCAGAGAGAGGGACTGTGATGTTGTCAAGTGTTTCCTATCATTCAGTCTGCGAAAACACTTCTAAGCTGAGCCTTTGATGCCCTGCTGCTTTTTAAGTGCACTTGGAAAAATAACACTCAGCCCTCGCTCTCTTTTGACAGAAACCTGGAGCGAGAGCCATCCAAACACACATTCTCTCATTCACCTTTCCACTTTTGCTCATTGTTTCATTTGGAAAATGACAGTGTTTCCACTGCTGAACAGAGTCACACTGTAATCAACAGTGCAACAGTCTCATAAGGGTTTTTGTTTGTCGGACACCCTTCAATAACTGCATTCATTTAACTTAACGTTGTCCTTTCAAAGCAGAAATGCAACAAGTTGGTAGATGGCAGTTTCAAGGTCAAAACATTTGTAGCAGAAATATGTAAAAAAAACTAAATATATATATATATATATATATATATATATATAAGAATTTACACAAAAATAGGGGACAAATTGAAGTTTGAAGAACTTTCTCCAGAAATAACAGTTGCAGCAGGTTTAAGATTGAATAAAACAAGTTGTGACTCTTCTCACACGCACGCACACACACACACACACACACACACACACACTCACTCATTGTCAACACATTACATTGGAACTTTCTACCAAAGAAATGAAATAGTTAATTGTGTATAATTGTGTGTAAATATTAACAATATTTTTCTTCGTCCTGTTTGGTTGTTACATAAACTTAGCTATAGTGGATTACCAAATGGTCAAAGCATGCAACAGCCCTGAGCCCAAGACTCTGAGGGGCCCCCAAAGCCCCAAGTTCACTGTGCCTGTAAGTAATTTGATTAAGGGAGATTATTTACACTGCATTTTACACTACACTAAAAGTACTATATGGAGCATAGAGTTAGTACAAACAGTCTCCACCAACTCCTGACAGAAATATCTGACTCTTATGCTGCTAAATGTTCCACTATGTTCACCAGCTAGCCTCAACTTGATCTTTAATGGCACATGTGATAAACTTAACCATATTAAAGTGCGTATAAGACATGAAAAGAAGCTTTATTCAAGACTATGATTATCACATAAGAAATACTGGATCATTTTGGGCTTTTTTTTACCTGCAAAGTTCATTTCAGTTCAGTTTATCTTGTCTGATTATATAAATGACCTTTGTGACTGCACTGTATGTGTTTGGGATTGGTGTGACTAGTTGACAGCTTGTGAGTGTGTGAAGTATGACGTACATGAGAGTTCAGAGGAAAGGTTGATCAGACCAGCAAAGTCATAATGTTTTTCTGCAAACTCTGCAGCGTGTTTGGACAATGAGGCCATGAACTAATGAGCACACACCACACACACAAACACACACACACACACACACACACACACACACACACACACACACACACACACACACACAGAGCATATTAGAGTACTGCACCAAAACCCTCCATGTGACCTTAGAGGACAGGCATCACTATAACTGTCACTGTTTTGTCCACTCATCACTTTTGTAGCACAATGTAACAGCACGCAACTAAGAAACAATGACATAGAGACGCACACAATTTTCCTTTGTTGCAAGCTTGAGGAAAACATGACGTGAATATTTTTGATCCAAAGATATACACAGATTTAAACTTAAATACAATATATTTAAACATAAATATGTAGTTTACGTGCGTGTGGGCATTTCACTTCAGATTGTACAGATCCGAGTTGGCACAAACCCCACTGCTATAATCCAGTGTTTAAATAAAATATTAAGTACAATGCCTTAATGGCAATTCTCCATTGAAGTTGAGCAGACATGTGTGTGTTTGTGCATGCGTGGGAATGCACGCCTACATGGGTTATAAAGGGTGAAACTCTCTATGTGGGTCACGTCACATGGGACACAAGACATTGACTAACATTGTTGCTTATTCCTTTTAACAATGAATGATACTGATGCTGCTCATCGGGAGGAACCGGCCGGGAGGGGGGGGGGGCGGGGTACCATTTACAACACTGGAACTCCATTCACACAGTTTCAGCTGTTTCTACTGAACACAGATTTACAGAAAAGTGAGTTTTTATTATATCATGGTTGATTTTATGCTTAATCTGTCTGTAGTTATCTTATATTTAAAGTTAGAATGTTTTGATTTAATTTACACCCATTTTTGATACATGAATTGATTTTTTTTGTCACAAAATTGATGGAAGCCTCCCTGTTTACTGATCGCTCTCCTACAGCTGTAACTGACTTGAATTGGTAATGCTAATGCAAACTGTACACAAAGTGCAACAATTTATTTTCAGTGACTTTTGACAGTGAATCAGATTAATATTGCAGGCGGTTCTCATGAACCATTCGTACATATAGCTATGAAAGGTAATGCACTGTAATTTGTATGTATTCCACGTATTTATTGGTGTATGCACCACATTGAGCGCTGCTGTATAAGAGCGCTTTCAAGCGGGGGCGCGAATTCATGTCCCAGGAAAAACACAAGACTTTCACCCAACGCGTGTTTGTGTGCCAAGAGTACTACGTAAAGCTATAGTGTGTCGTTTCTGTCGCCCCCATGAGGAATTCTAAGTAATGATAACAACACTGTCGGCGCATCCACATGATACAAGCCTACAGTGATCGCACCCTCACCCCTGCTCCACAAAGTTGCTAATAGCGTTTAACCGTCAAATCAAGGAAGACACGGAGGATGCTGTTTATTGACTACAGCTCTGCAATCAATCCAGACAAATTGATTAACAAACTACAAACACTGGATCTGGGAGACCTTCTCTGCCAGTGGATTAAAGACTTCCTCACCAATAGACCCCAGCGTGTCGGGATCAGCCATCACACCTCCTCTAGCATTATTCTCAACACCGGCGTCCTCCAGGGCTGCGCCCACAGTCCAGCCCTCTATTCACTCTTCACCCACAACTGCACCTCCTCCCACAACTCTAACACCCTCATCAAATTTGCTGATGACACAACCATAGTTGGACTCATATCAGACAACAACAAAATAGCCTACAGGAAAGAAGTCCAGACCCTGTCAGCTTGGTGCAAGGACAACAAACTCAACCTCAACACCAAGAAGACAAAAGAAATATTAATTGACTACAGAAGGAACAAAATAAACCACAACAGACTGTGTATCAACGGGAAGGAGGTGGAGAGGTTGGCGAGCTTTAAGTTCCTGGGAGTGCACATTGCAGAGGACCTGACCTGGAGCCAGAACACCTCCCATACCATTAAAAAAGCCCAGCAGAAGATGTTCTTCCTGAGGACCCTGAAGCGCAATGGGCTCCCTCAGGAACTCCTGATGCGCTTTTATCGCTGCACAATTGAGAGCACCCGGACATACTGCTGCACCGTGTGGCACTCCAGCTACACGGCAGCAGAAAGAAAGGACCTGCAGCGGGTTGTCAAGACAGCTGAGAGAATAATTGGCTCCCCCCTACCAAACCTGAGTGAACTATACTCAAGCCGTCTTCTCACACGGGTCTCAAACATCAGGCAGGACACCTCACCTCCCGGACACTCCCTGTTCACCACCCTCCCCTCAGGCAGACTGAGAACGCCCAGCACACGCACAAATAGACTCCGTAACAGCTTCTTCCCCAGAGCTGTGAACATATTACAAAAATCATACATACATCCACGCATACAAACATAAAAAATTAAATAAATAACTAAAAATACACACATCTCTTATCCCCTCAGTGCAATCCGACTCCGACTGCGGTGACTGTTTTATCTATTTATTGAGAATGTGTTAGTGTATGTATGTGTATATATATATATATATATATATATATATATATATATATATATATATATATATATATAGATAGATAGATACGTATGTATGTATGTATGTGTATGTAGGTGTATATCTTAATTTTTTTACTCTATGCCGCTATTTGGAGAGGATTGCTCCAACAGAATTTCGTTGTAAAAAAGCCCAGCAGAAGATGTTCTTCAATGACAATACAATGACAATAAAGATCGATCGATCTATCTATCTATCTATCTATCTATCTATCTATCTATCTATCTATCTATAAACATAATGGACTCTTCAGAAGAGGCAATTATCTTTAATTTGTAATTTTTACGTCCTCTTTGTCTCTTTGTCTCCAAAGCTAAATGCTGCTCTTGTCCTTTCTCAGCGGTGACGTAAAACGCATTACTCGAGCTTCTGCACGCATAAGTCGCCAGACTTCAACATTTGGTAAACTAGCCATACTGAGAAATACAGAGAGAGTTTTGTGGAGCAGATAGTCTTAATAAGCTTTGTATCAACTCATTTGGCAATTGCTTGAATGTAATGGACGTTCATTAATATAAAATAGTTGCGCACAATAGCTTTAGGGGGATCGGTGTTGTAATCCAAACAACAATCTTTTTTCTAATCTTAACTAATCTTTTTGGTGCCTAAACTTAACTGTTGTCGCCGCATGACGGTCACCTTTTGTCGGCTAAAATCAACTGCAACGGCCTCTGAAACGCCCGGCACCTTTCGCTGACCGGTACACGGCTCATAATAACCTTTTATGGGCTAAATTCAACTGTCAAGACCGCTAAACTTAACGGTCATGTGACCTGTCGTAGGGCTGGGCAATATATCAATATTATATCAATATCGTGATATGAGACCAGATATCGTCTTAGATTTTGGATAATCGTAATATCGTGATATGACATCAGTGTTGTCTTTTACTGGTTTTAAAGGCTGCATTACAGTAAAGTGATGTACTTTTCTGAACTTACCAGATTGTTCTAGCTGTTCTATTATTTGCCCTAGAACATCGGCGCAATATCAATATTGAGATATTTGGTCAAGAATATCGTTATATCTGATTTTCTCCTTATCGCCCAGCCCTAACCTGTCGTCACATTACCAGCTGGCTTTCGATGTAATTTCGTAGGATATCATATGAACCCATTTATGAGAATGCATTGAATATTGCAAGGGAAGATTGAAGAACAGCAGAAACAGCTGCAGTAAACATCTTATTTTACCATACATTTTAGAAATGCAATAGAAATCCATTTTATAATAATAATACAGATTACAGAAGTAAAAGTATAACATACAGTATAATAAAGTAACCCAACAACATAAACTGTAGTAGGAAAGAATCTGAAACTTTTAGTGTGCTTCTTATTGAATCTCTCTCACTCACACACACACACACACACACACACACACACACACACACACACACACACACACACACACACACACTTGAAAAATACATTGTAAAATCTCAAAAGCTACTAGTCTTGTTCCTGGATAGTGCACACAGACCTCAATGTCAACACATTACATTGGAACTTTCTACCAAAGAAATAGTTCCTCACATGAAATAGTTAATTGTATATAATTGTGTGTAAATATTAACAATATTTTTCTTCTTCCAGTTTGGCTGTTACATAAACTTAGCTATAGTGGATTACCAACTGGTCAAAGCATGACTATGATTATCACATAAGAAATACTGGATCATTTTTGGGTTTTTTTACCTGCAAAGTTCATTTCAGTTCAGTTTATCTTGTCTGATTATATAAATGACCTTTGTGACTGCACTGTATGTGTTTGGGATTGGTGTGACTAGTTGACAGCTTGTGAGTGTGTGAAGTATGACGTACATGAGAGTTCAGAGGAAAAGCTGATCAAACCAGCAAAGTCATAATGTTTTTCTGCAAAATCTGCAGCATTGTATAACTTGTAAAAGTTGCATATAAAACTGGGCCTACAATAACGTGTAGGGCAGCCTAACGCCTTTATACATAACTTCTTAGTGCATAATACTAAGCTATTAAAATTATATTTTTTGGCACGATTTTATAAATTATCTTTTATTATTAAACATACATACATGTAGCACAGTGAATCCTTAGGATGAATTGTACGGTATTTGTAGATGGCTACCATTGTGAATACCTTACCTACTGTATAGACCAGTTAGCCTATCATTATTATTAATTAACAAACTTTTTTGTTTTTTTAAATTAACAAAAATTTGGAGGCCTTCCTGCAGTAAATCTGAGGACCCCCTAGGGGTCCCGGACCCCCTGTTGAAGATCTCTGCTTCAGAGGTAAAGCAACAGTGCCTCTCTCTCTAACCCTGCCTTTGCTAATTTACCCATTAATCCTTTTTTTATCATACAATAGATTTAAATGATTGCTGAGCATTCCCCAGGCCACCAAAACCAAAAAAAGACATTTGCCAAATAATCCATTTCCCATGGTGGGACTCATTTTCACTCCAGGGACAAAAAAACAACTAAATGCTCCATCTAAGTAATTTTCTCAAATCAACACACACCAAACAAAGACACAATGCCAATGAAACTACGCTATTTTTCGTATAACTGAGCTTGACACAGGTTTAGCCTAGTTTAGACCACAGACTATACAAAACTAGGTTTAGACACCGCACACACTCTATCTCTCTAATTTCACTAGCAATTCAGAAGAAATCCTGAGTCAGCAAAACTCTCTCCTCCCCATCACCAGCAGGTCCATATTTCACTACCAATTGCTGTGTTTATTACCCATAAACACAGGCAAACTCCCAGGGAAAGAGCTCATACAGTAGGTTGCCTTTAATTAAATAAGAAAGTGACAGCTAAATGGTGCTGACTCTTATACATCTATGAGCCTGGCTGCAGGATGCTGGTGGGACTTACTCATGTACAGTACTTACTCCCAGACTTCTCTGCATTCCCACTGTGTGTGTGTGTGTGTGTGTGTGTGTGTGTGTGTGGGGGGGGGGGGTATTCTTTCATTAGCTAATCATGAATCACCTGATATTGACAACATATGCAAAGTCCAAGTTTCTAAGCTCCTTGTTTGCCACCACTTGCATTTGAACTATTTATACAACATCACTGCGGTTGGCATTACACCAGGAAATAAGGCCTAAACACTTAGCCATACACAATTACTTCACCATGATATAATGACTTCAAAGGCCACGGCACATAAATGCTCAGTGATTTGCCTCATTGGTGCAGAGAACTGGATAAATGGCAATATTGTATCATTAGTTGTATCCAATGTTTAAATTTTCCGATAATTTAGCTTATAAAATGTCAAAAAAAAACACATGAAAAGTGGTCACTACAAGTTCGCCAATTCAATGTGATGTGTCAAATTTGAAACCAATGTTTTTACTTAAATAGTATCTTAAATATTCAATGGAATATCAAAACTGCCAAAAACTGACTTTCATTGGTTCAACAAATTATTCAATCAACAAAATAACATTAACCCAAGGTCCACCTGCTGGCTTCCTCAGCAGCTTTCAACTAGAACTCATGGTCTCCATGAGCAGGTGGAGTTGACTCAGTTATCTTCATATCCAAGATAGATAGGGACCAAGATTTTAGGTCAACTGAGCCAACTCCATCCCTTGGTGAAGAACGTGAGGAGTGGTTGAAAGCTCCAGAAAAAGCTAGTAAGTAGACCTTGAGTGTATCATATATTTTCCTAGGTCAAGAATAAACTTTCACACTCAATTGTTTCAGCATTATGACCCCGGTTACAAAAAACCTTGATACTATACCGTTTGTATACATGTATGACATTTTACAATAACATTAAAGTTGATTTTTTACTACATCAGACAAAACTGCAGCTCAGAGTATGTCCATTTAATTACATTCCACACCCAAAGAAGGAGTTTGAAACTGCAAGGTAACTATGAGTAAGAAGGTAATATCCCTGCTAATGTATTACAGGAGTGCACGCGTTCTCTCATAAATCCAGCAAGTCTAGCTTCATGCCAATTCATCAAATAAGCCAAGAGGAGCAAAATATAAAAAGGAATACAAGCAGAAACAGAGAGCCCAGAGGACACAAAGAAAATAACCAGTCATGGGACACTTCTTATAAATTGCAGGCAGTTGTGTGTTGGCAGGCAGTGAAAAGTGGAGAAAATGTTTAGTACAACTTTTTAGTTCTGTGTAGCAAATTTGTCCTTTCACCTGTGCCAACACATCAATATTGATTTTGTTTGTTTTCACCTTTAATCTGCGAGATTAGGGGTTTATGTTTGGTGCTCAAGTCTTACTGCTCTAGTGTTTTCCCAGAGATTACTTGTCGATCACTTATAGCCTTTTATCTTGGGATGTTTCTTAATAAAGTACACATTTCTCAGGAAAGACCTACCAGCCTTTAATAAACTGTTTATGGAATCATTGTTATATCAGCCAGTGATGAAGACAAAAACAGACATGTATGCATGAGAAAATTTCACATATTAAACCTAATACTATTTCATACACGTGTCTCTGGGGTTGGTATTTATCTGCCACAAACTACAGTCTCCTGCAAGTATTGGTGGAAATTGGCTCTTAATCAGGATCACCCCATAAATGGTGTTGTCGTATAGACGTGATTGAGGTTCTATGGGCCCCATCTTGCACTCAGCGCAATTGGCTTTGTACACCGACGCATGTATCATTCCTATTTTGCACCCGACGCACAGCGGACTTTTCCCTCCACAGACGCACGTCGGTAAATTAGGGAATGTATTTGCGCTCCCGGGGGAGGTTCAGCGAAAAGAGGAGGCGTGTTCAGGTGCAAACGTTCTCTGGTGCTATTTTGCAGTTTCAGAAAATAATTCCACCACTGACCAGGAAAAACCTGGTTTAAAGTCAGTGCCGCATTATTCAGATGCTATCTTAGGGGCGCATGCTTGGCCATAATGTAGCGTGTGCACAACGAGCATACACTTTGCTTCTCTCATCTAAACAGACGCAGTAGTTCCCATTTTTGCAAACCATACATAGCCTAATAACAAAGAAAAATATTACTGAAAATGCGCTTCAGGTGTTTGGATAGATCAGGAGGCACTTTACAGTACAGTCCTCAAAACGTTGCAGCATTCTTTGTGGCTTGTTGTGTTTTACACATTTCCATGAATCATGGATGTGTTTAGGGCTGCCACCTCTTAGTCAATTAGTCGACTAATCGGTCGTTTATGGTCTTAGTCAACTAAGATTTCTTTAGTTGGTAAGTCATTTTTTATGCTTATTCATGCTTAATTACTCATTTCCAAGAAACTTATGAGCACATTTATGGTAAACACAAGATTTAATGGTAAACACAAGATTTAAAGTGGTGCTTTTGCAGGATTAATTGTGGAGAAACTCAGTTTTAAAGATGGTTAATTAACTACATTTATATTGTGATTTTCTAGTCTTAACCACCTCTCAAAGCGCACAGCTCTGTCAATTAAATCAACTAATCGAATTTCTTTAGTCGAGGACAGCCCTAGATGTGTTGATGACATAAATGAGGAAATATTAGAGGACTTAAGGAGACGTGATGTTGATCTATGGCGGGATTGGACACTCCGGCAGAATCTGGTCCGGGAGTGGCATAATGCGCGATGCGCTCTTGGTGGAGCGGGTGGACGGAGATGGAGTTGGGGGAGGAGGAAGGGGCACAACAGGAGCAGGAGGTGCGTTTGGAGGCCCACGCTCCATGGCTGCAGCAAAACTCTCCAGACTTGAGGAGATGCGCCCGAGAGGCCGCAGCAACATCGCCACCCAGTCAAGACGGGCATTTATTACTTTGCCGAATTCCGGACAGCTCCCGCTGGCGTGCGCCCGACAAATCCGTCATTATAATAGCAATCCGCCATGGAACAAGCGCGCCTGCTCATAAAGGGAATGAGAGATGATGCTCTGATTGGATATTTTCACGTTACGCCCAAACCACACCTAGCTACTTCAGACCAACCCATTTTAGATTTGCGTCGGGCGCAAGACTCATTTATCCCGCCGGCCTAATAGCAACAGCGCCCCACAAAGCTACTTGCGTTTTGCGTTTCATACTTGCGTTTCAGATTGTTAAAATAGGGCCCTATATGTCTTTATAGCCACAAGACAGTCACCTCAATGACCAAAGCTGACATACACCAGGCTGCAGTGTTTATACAGATTTGATTTATTTAGAGTTTGTCCTTTTTACACATTCAAACCAGAAGGACAGTGCTTTGTAATCACTGAAACTGAAAAATATGACTTAAGCACTCAGGGACAAAAAGAAGACAAATCATTAATGTATATTGACCTCATGTGATCACTTTTCAGTGCTGACTGTCTGCTGCTCCTCAAATACTTACTATGTGCCACCACAGAGCTATGTTAATGTAAAGAGAAATGCAGCAAAGGACAGGTGGAAAAATTCAAGTGCACACATAATGAAACTTTTACATTATGCTAGCTCTGAGTACAGTGCAAATAGGCTTATTGATGCATCATAGTGCATGATAGCAGTGCAGAGTTTTCATCTAACTCGTTTAAAACATTTGTATTAAACTCTTTCCACTTATACAGCACTCTAAACACTAAAACTTATTTTGTTGTTTGCCATTGCACCTAAATGCTACTAGATGCTGAGTCAGAGAAAACTCAGACTAGAGAACATTGATTTAATTCAGGATATATTAAGGCTTAAAAAGAATTGTGTTTGCTTGATTGGCAGGTGGCTAAGCTTTTTATAATCAAATATGGTAGTCACCTCCCAGGCCTCCTACCATTTGCCCAAATATGTTTTAGGCACAAAAAAAAACAGTGACGGGTTTTCCATCAAACCAATTTAAGGTAATTGCAGCTAAGCAAACGTTACCTTGGTTGGGTCAAAGTAGAAGAAAAGAGGAGAAAAACACCACATATCTAAATTATAACCTGCTTATAAATGGGCCACTTTCTATTAGCCCTTCAGCTGGTATAGTTGTGTACTGTACTTTAATCGAGGCCTGGGGAAGTGCCTTTGAGCAAGACACAGAATAACAACCTGCTGCAGACTGACCACTGACCTGCCTGTAAAATGTATTCTTTCATATGACAAAAAAAAAAACTACAAAGTGCCTACACATTTGCATATTCATAACTACAAATTCCATCAGTCAGCTATTTTTAAGGTTTGGGTATATTAGTATAGACTATTTTGTTACTGTACACTGCACAGCTGACTTCATATTAGGGCTGCAACTAGGTACTATCATTACCAACTATTCTATCAATGAGTTTTTCAGATGGCTGAGTAATTAGGTCTATAAAATATAAAAATGAATGACCCATCACAATTTAACAAAATCCAAAGTGATGAAAATTCCAATTGTCAACTAGTCGAAAAAACGAAGTTTTCAAATTACAATGGTAGGAAAAATTTAAATAAAAACACAATATCTCACTGCCATCGGACTTCAAAAAGTGGCCTCATGAGGCCAGCCTGCTGTTGCCCTGTAAACACTGTGTTGAGGATACACGGGCCAACTTTTTGATGCAATGTCAATATGCCAATAATGTCAACTTCCTGTTGCAATGCTGCCAATGTCAATCTCTGTCCTGCCCTCATCCAAAGCAGAGGGAAAATCTGGTCGAGACCAAAGCAAACTATTTTGTTTGGTAAAAGCTTGAATTTGTCCTGTACCCTGGAGAGCATGACTAAGATAATCAAAAGACCTGCTGCTGAACTAAACTGAATCTCACTATTAATGATATCATCCCTGTTGATGAACACAGTCACTTGTGACTGACGGGTTTCCCAGCTCTGATCTTTAAAGTTATCTATGTACACAAATCCAACTTTAGAAGATGGACAAGCAAGCCAAGCATGACATTGGACATGATTAACAGCTCCCCTTAATGAAAAAGCTTCAATGAACATTGAACAACCTCTTAAAGTCATTCCCCCAACAAGCTCTGGGCTCAGCTGAACACAGCATCACATTCAGTCTTCAATCTCATTCATGAGAAACAATGTTTGGATACACTGACTAAAATTTCTGCAGCCACAAGAAGAAACACACTATTTCTTGTTCCACAGTTTGCACTGAATATCCACAGTGAAAGTCTAAACAAGGCCATGTGCTGTTTAATCATGCAGGTTACTGAAGCCTGAACGGTTCTGCATGCTGCATTAGACTTGATTTTCTGCAGCATTTCTGCCCCACACAGCACACACGCACGCACTGTACCACAGTAGTCAGTTTTTGTGCTAATAAGTTATCACCCCCCTCCTCTCCCTCTGCCCCCCATCACACACCCCTCCCCTCCCTCTAGTGCACTCACTTGCTGCACAACTGCGATTGCAGAGAAACACCAGCAAGCAGTCGAACAGTGCAGTCTCGGGAGGGAATACACACACACTCCTACAGGCACATAAAAGCAATAAACTATTTCTCTACCACACACACACACACACACACACACACACACACACACACACAAACTCACCAGTTGGGTTCTTGTTTTTCTTGAGGCTCCTGCCACAAAGACACTGCAGCATATGCGATCCTTTGCTGAAAATGTTGTTCCAAATAAACCGCATGGATTTGGCCGAGACGGGGGAGGAGGAGGAAGAGGAGGTGGGGGACAAGAGGCGCTCCGGATGCGGCAGCCTAAAATTCACCCACCGCATGGGGGCTGATCCGCCCCCCTGTTTGCATGCCAGCAGAGCCGGCCAGCTGATGGGCTCAGTTCGGCGGTGTTTCGGCCCCCTAATCTGCACCATAGACAAAAACAAGAGCAGGAAGCCCGGCTCGTCCCCCGGTTTCTCGCCCGGATCCTCCACGAGCTCAGAGACCAGCAGCCGCACGTATTCCGCGTCGACGTCGTCTCCGTGCGACAGGAAAAGAGCAACCGCTGCGGCGCTTTTCTCTGGGGTCTCCACCTCAGGCTGCCCCAGCGGCCGGTGGTCCTCAGCGGCGGAGGATAGGTCGCTGCTGCAGCCGCCCGGCCGCCGCGGCGTGAAAAGCCCCCGAGCGCTCCTCTTCAAATGGCGTCGTCTGCCGCGCGGCACGGGGAGAGGAGCGGCAGCGGCGGACAAGCATGCGGCGGCGCTAGCGTGAAGTCGGCGGTACGCGGCAGCTGTCGGCTTCTGCACAAAAAACCATTGCATATTAGTGGGGATCGCTGGGATCGGTGCGGTGCGTCCGTCGTCCGGGGGGGGGGGGGGGGGGAGGGGTGCGGATACCGGGTGTCCGTCAGTAAGTCGGTGGCATCCCTGTTCCAGTAGGCTACAGCAGACAAGTACTGCAGCAGGGGGGGGTCCTTTCCAAACACACTCACTAAGACACACTCACTCAGACACACTCACACACACACACACACGCGAGATGCAGAATCCTTTTCCAGCAGCAGCGCTGGTTTTCTGGTCTCTGGTCAGTGAGCGCGTGTAGCGCTGGACCGGGCAGGTGAATCACTGCAGGGAATCTCTGCACTATCCCACTCTGGGTTTTTCTCTTCAAAAAGTCCTTATGAATATTTGATCCGCGTTTCGGCCTCCACTTCTCAATAATCCATAAGCTCCAATGCGCCAAGATCCTGCTGCTGTCTGCCTGTCTGTCTCCTCTTCCTCTCCTCCTCCTCTTCCTCTTCCTCTTCCTCACCTTGCTGATGAAAACAGCTGGACTATGGCTCAGCTGTCTCTACTACACCATAAACTAGATGGAAAAGAAGTAGAAGAAGAAGACCGGGTCCGGCTGGTCCTCTCACGCTCCTCTGGTGCTTCAGAGTCTTTCTCAGTAGCGCTCGAGACGACCGACGGTCGGTGCGGCGCGAGGAGGTGCACTGAATATGCTATCTATACCTAACCAGCAACAGAGTAGGAGCAATTAAACAAAAACACCTATTCCGGTTGGCACCTTCAAAACAAAAGTCCGAACCGTCACAATTTTGATAGAGCACACTTATGTGAGGAGCGTCTCTCTTTTTCCAAAAGATCTGTATTTTCTTTTTACTTTCTTAAAGCCTATGTACGTAAGTATGTTCTTGTCAATTTACAATAAAGAAAGTAGCCTAAATATTAAAGAAGTAAATTAAATTGAAAATGTAACTGTTCATCATAGAATCAAATCCGCAGTGGCATAGGTACAATATAGGCAACTAAAGTTAGTTAGTTGGTTATATTTATTAACATATATTTTCAGGATAAAAACGCATGTTTCAATAATCACATAAAAAGAAAAGGCCTCAAGCTACAGCATGAACAAAAGTGCCAAATGACACGGAAACATTACAACATTTTGCAGTATGCACATGTATCACTTTGTTGCCTGTAAAATTTACACTTTGTTTGATTGCTGTGCCTATTTACCAAGCTCCTTTCCTTAGAAAAATGTGCAGTCTGGTTTGCCCTCGACTTTTGTTCTGAAGGAAAGGGTTACCTCCGGTCTGCCTGTGCAGCTTGATGCAGCCCTACTGAGAGGAGCTGTTTGCAGTTAGGTAGACACGTGGTTCCCACACCGTCAGTATCTGGACTGACTGGATAGAAACTGTAACCGACAAGATTTTGGGTAGGGGGCGCCGAGATGGCGTCACTTATATGGGTACGAGACCACCACATTCCTTTGTCTCTCTTTACTGCTGTTTTAAGAGCGCGTTTTTCTTTGTATCAGATAGGCTTTACTCCAAAATCTGGAAATGCCGCCCTTTCTATCGGCAAATGTACACACCTGTTGCACGACTCCCTTCTTACAGTGGGCTCTTCTAGTCAGTTCGGCTTCGGCTTGTACGATATCTGAGTGACGTCTTTTATCTTTTAGAATTGATTGTCTCCTTCGCATGTTTTAATTCAATTATAAGAGTTGAAATAATGTTGGATGAAGTGCTGCTTGGCGTATTTCATTTTTTTTCAATTATTAAAATCGTATCTCAGTAATGAGACTTTCTAGCACTCGTGGCGGCTGGCGGGTTGAAACCATAGACCGTATGATGGAAACGGAGCTGAAAATGCTGCAGTGGCGCTGTCCATAGTGCTGAATCCACATCAGCTGGTCAAACTCTACACACAAACACACACGCGCGAGAAACCTTATCAGTGGACATCTTAATTATCCTGTTGACATGCATGTGAAGTCTCTGGACCGTAATCACAGTGTCAGTGACATTACAAACCCATTAAACTAACAAAACCACAACGAAAAGCAATAAACAGACCAGACTTTTTTCAAGTCACGTTTGTGTGTCTTTATAAGAGAAAGAATTAAATGTCAGGGAATGATAGAAAATGTTTTTTAAAAAAAACACAAAAATCGGTCTAGCACACACCATCAAGTCCCTTAGAGCGTTTTATGGAACTAGAACACACCATTCATTCTCTAGATATGGTTGTGGCTCATTTGCCTGGTATTCAGTCGATTTCTAAACCTAAGCCCAAAAACAGCCATTTTACTGAGGAAAAGGAAAAAAGTATAAAGTGCCTTTGATGTTTGCAGTGTAATAACATACCTTCTCGGAGCTGACAGAAATAAAAGGTGCAGACCTGGGAATTTAGTAAAAGAAAATTAAAGACGTATACTATTTAAAGACGAAATTAGAGACAGTAAACATCCTGCGGAATATGACAAATGTAAAGGTTGAACACACCAAACTGTATACTGTAGGTGCTTTTGGTGTGACTTTCTGTCAGACAACAGGGACCCATTTATGAAGCTCTAAGCTGAATTTGACCCTTCTCCCTTGCACACCATTTGCATTTTTTCTAAGTTGTCAGGCACACACTCAAATGAGTGAAATTCTGCAGTGGTACAAATGACCAATTAGAGACAAACACTGAACTTCCTGGAACAGACATCACTCTCAGCTGCATTGCAGTATCAGCAAATGGGTCCAGGATAATGGTCTTCACAAACAGCAATGTCTACTGCTCATCTAGTCTTATTCTGACATCACAACAAGGACCACACCTACATAAGCGATACACACAGTCATTACTGCAGGATGACTGATGCCTGGCACATCTTTTTTGCACACTGTATTCACAGCTTGTATTGTTCTAAGGAGCTCAAGGCTGCAGCATGGGATTGCTGTCATCAACAGGGCAAAATATAATTTGTGTGCAAACAGAGTGAGGCTTCAGCCCCAACAGCAACAGCCACAGCTGCATGCCTGTGCACAGTATGTCTGTGTTTGTCATACACAGAAAGTAGTGGAGCTGGAAAAGGCAGAAGAAGGAAAAAAAGACAGCAGTGAGGGTGCAGGAACACAGAAAAAGAAGGTGTGGGAGGTAGAAGGGTGCAAGAGAAAGACAAGGGGAGTGAAAAAAGGAGGAAGCAAAACACTGAAATCCGAGAGTGACGCTTGCAGCCAGTGGGAATTCATGAAATGCAAATGAACCAGAAAAGAGGTGACTTTCCAACAGCCAGAGAGATATTTGACATCAGAAAAACTTATCAACTCATTATAAATCTTTTGCAGGGATATAGAAAGATCATGGTGGCCCCTGAAAGCATGTATTTCTTTCTGTGTTCTACATGTAACCTGTTGTATTAGAAATCTAATGTATTTCTATGAGAACAGGGCATATTTAAACTGTATATATAGTGGCAGTTTCCCTATAGCCTCCCTATAAAAATGACTATGGACCGTTTGGTCTAAGGTTGCAGAATATGAACAAGCAAATCCTAGCCAATTTATTTTTTTGAGATTTTAGCAACTTGGGGAGGGTTTACATCCGACAATTTAAAATGAATACATTAAAATGAACACAATACAACACCCAATAGTTTTTGGTGCTGTGTTTTTCCACTAGGATGCATTACTCTACCTGCATAATTATATTCCTGTCAGCATGGGGAGAGTTTTGAAACTGTAAAGTGTAGACCTTCATGTTTGGAGAAAATAATGGCAACACTTTCCTTAAAAGGTCCCATGGCATGAAAATTTCACTTTATGGGCTTTTTTTCACATTAATATGCGTTCCCCCAGCCTGTCTATGGTCCCCCAGTGGCTAGAAATGGTGATAGGTGTAAACCGAACCCTGGGTATCCTGCTCTGCCTTTGAGAAAATGAAAGCTCAGATGAGCCGATCTGGAATCACGCACTGTGAAGAAAGGGGAGGTAAACTTGCTCCTTATGACCTCATAAGGAGCAAGGTTACCTCCCCTTTCTCTGCTTTGCCCACCCAGAGAATTTGGTCCACCCATGAGAGAGAGAAATCATGGCTTTCAAACGAGCAAAGTGGCAGCTGGTCAAGGCCACACCCCCACCCTCCACCTTGTCCCCCTCTCTCCTCCTCAATAGCTACAGACACAGAAGGCACATCCTAAGGAAAGCTCACTGTGGGACTGGCTCTAGTGGCTGTAATTCTGCACCAAGGCTGAATTTCGGGAAAGAGACTTCAGATACAGTATTTGGGGACCACTAAGGTCTACATAAAAGAGACTTCAGATACAGTATTAGGGGACCACTAAGGTCTACATAAAAGAGACTTCAGATACAGTATTAGGGGACCACTAAGGTCTACATAAAAGAGACTTCAGATACAATATTAGGGGACCACTAAGGTCTATATAAAAGCATCCAAAGAGCACCATGTCATGGGACCTTTAAATTTCCTCCAAGGTTTCCCGGAAAGAACTGAGATATGGGGATGGAAAGAGTACTAATAATTGACTCAAGTAAACGTACTGCAACTTTAAAGAAATATGACTTAAATAACTTGTACTCAGAAGTAAAAAGTATGTGAACAACAATAAAGGCATTCTCTATAGACAGACATTTGCAGCCTGTGCATACAACTGATTAACAATTATTAATATACAGCCGTCTTCCTCAGTCTAGCTACAGTTAACCAGAAAAGTGGACAAAACTCAGACAAGCACAATTAGGCTTTCATACCTGCCACTTTAACAGCAGAATAAAGCATCACCAAGACAGTAAAAACAGAGTGTGAAGACATTATAATTTCGACAACAGCTAACGTTACAGTTTCTGTCAGACAACACGCACACATAACGCTACGTTTCTAGGCAACGCAGTGGACGTCCTCCTAACGTACAGGTTTGTTGTTGTACTCACCTGTCTGAACGTAGCTAGTTCTTCGAGTCTTGAGCACCGCGAAGTTCTTCTCAAACTGCTCCAGGTTTAACTTCTGTGGTCGTTCATTTCCAATGCAAAAGATAGCCAGTCCACTCAGCCTCTTCTTTGGTCCCACTAACGTTAGGTTATAAACAGACTCGACGCAGCCTCTCTGATACATAGAATGTCAGACTAGCTAGCTAGGTTTTGAGCTGAGAATGTCCTGCAGTCACCTGTGACAGGTTTTATTATATTTATTATTATAATAGCCGCTTTCCGATCGGAGGCCTTTGTAGAAAGGCCTTACACACCTCACTGAAAGTAGAAGTTATTAAGTAAATGTCGAAGTCGCCCTGCTGGGAGCTCCACCACAAAGTTTGTTACCATTTTGTATTTTAGCCAGCATGCACCTGTTTTGACCGGTTTTGGGTTTGTTGACGCAACAACGTGGGGGTGTTTGATTTGGGTCACTTAGCATGCTCGCCGGGTGGTGCATTAAATCCGTTTTTTACCTTAAACTAAATATTCTATAAATCTAAAACGTTTATGCCTACAAAATACCTCGTACGTTTTACACTTAAAGTAAAAAACTTCAAATGTAAAACTTGCCATGAACTTTCGTTGGTTTGAACCACTTTTTTATTATTATTATTTTTACTATAAATATTGAGTGAAGGCGATTTATAACTCAAACCAGCCTCTAAAACAAAATATACAAAACTACCAGAAGATTGACAGTAGTGGCAGATTTGTAGACTGAGTATAGGAGCCAATTGAAGCCAGTGTTAACACTAAGCCTGATGCATTGATCTGTTGGCTGCACGCAGCCATGGATGTATTAAACATATGACCAGCTCCCAGAGAAATCCCCAACATGGACCACATTCGCATCCAGGGAATTATCATATAACTGCCCACAGTAGACAGCCACAGCCACAGCCACATGATGCTCGGTGCTGCTGGACAAAGAATCCAAGCAGGAAGTTATTATCCTGATTAGCAAGACTTTATCTTTAATCTGTCTATAAATAAAACATGTTTTATAAATATAAAATCCACACAGATGTTTTTTTGGGCACATCGAACCAAGACAAGCCCCAATAAACATATTTGGACTTGATTCTAATTGTCTAGAGAATATAAATATAATTAATTAATTATTTAATATAATTATTAAATTTATAATTTCCAATGTTTACAAACAGTCATAATTCGTATCCCAATCGACAACTGAACTGAGCCCATATTAAAACCCTAATGTCTAAACTCTTAATTCTCTGGCACTGTATAAGAGCATCTTATTGGACGTAGCACATCTAAGCCGATGAGCCCAGATCCATGTGGAGGTACTCCACCTGCTGGTTGTCAAGGAGAGCTACACTACAAGAACATGGAAAGATGTTTTGACTTTTTGAACTGCAGTTTCAAAACTTAGGAATCATCAAAACGTATAAATAGCTGTATGACTGATGTGCAAATGTACATTTTATAAACTATTGCGTTACTTAACTTGTATGTGTGACTAATAATGAATGGGCGTTGTGAAAATAACAACATACATTAACATAAAAATACTGGGTTGGCATTTAACTACATGTTATATGAATGTTGCATGGAACTGACCTTGTCTATTTTAGGTGGAGAGAGAGGGGAAGGGGCCAATGTGCCACAAAGGGGTGGCAGTTGACACATTTATGTAATCGTATGTAATATGTAAATATGTATATGTCTTCAATATAACCATATCCCTTAAATGCGAACATGTGCTATGAATTTGCTTTGACATTATTTCTCAAAATAAAATGTATACCATAACAATTGTTAAAAACCTTTCCAAATCCAAATCCTTTTTCCCCCGATGTACATCACACGTTTTGGTTCAATGATGATACATTATAAACGGTTCTGACTAAGCTATCTAATAAGTAGGCTACTATAAGAACTTCAGCCTGACCACATATTTAAAACAGCTGTTCGACCAATGACCAGAGGGGGGCAGTAATAGGCCCATGTATAGTCTACTCTGCCTGAAATAAAGGAGACGAAAAACTGGCCAATCGATACAGAGCAGGCAGCTCTACTGTTGACACCCATATATAAACCAGCGGGGAGACGGCTTCAGTCGGGTAACTTTGTACTATTAGTTTACATATTGCAAACGTGGATGTTTTTACTGATATTGATACTGTAATTAAATATCTATCTCTGTCTGTCTCTTTTCTCAGTTGACTCGTCATGGAGCGATGCTTTAGGTAGGAAGAGCACAGGAAAACGCTTAACTAACGTTAAGCCACTAGCTTCTCTTGTTTACAATACGCTTCAATGCCAGGTAGCTTTCTGTGGTGCCTTATATAAATGGCTTAAATGAAAGGCTTTTATTACACATAGCCTCAAAGGGAACACTTGCGTTAGATAACAGTTTTTGCTCGCTGACAATGCTCTATTATGTGTTTTGGCTAGCTCCGCTCCGCTACGATGCCGAACTCCACTTAATAATTTAGCAATTTAAAGGTCCCCGTAACCAGCTAGAATGTCTTATAATATATCACTCAATTGCTTTACTAAGGCAATAATACATTGAATTGACAGAATTTGTGTTGAAAATGTGCCAAGAATACGAAGCATAAAGCCTTGCTCTAATATTGTGCTGCATTGACTGCCCGCCATGCCTAATTTCCATGAGTTAGTTGTGGCTTAAACAAGGGATTCTCCATTTCTCTTAAAGTAGAAGAGTTAGTTTCTTCAGCTTCTGATTCTCACATATGGCTAGAACCACTGACTGATTTTTACATGTAATTCTGAGCGCATCTGTCTGTGTATGTGTATATCTGTACAGTCAGTGTTCTACTGGTTTATGAAACCCAGTCTGTTTAATATAAATGTTGTTTTTAATGTGGTTTTCTGTCAGAAGACCTTTCTTTAAGAGAGACATTTTCTCTGCCTTGCTCCATTTATTCACAACCACCTCTCATCTTGTCCTTCTTGAAGTGTCAGCAGGGATGGTTCTGGTCTTTGCTCCCCACCTCCTCCAGCATCACCTCCTCCTTGTCCTCACGTCCTCCCTTCTCCTCGTCATCCCCCTCCCATTCCTTCCCCCCCGTCAGCCCTGACTGCTCCTCGACAAGGAAGGCAGAGTCTTGCGGCAGCCATGGTGGACGTCAGTAAGTGGCCCCTGTTCTCTCTGCTGAGCACTGAGGAACTAGCCACAGTCCGACAGGCCTGTGTCTTTGGAACCTCTGCTAATGAAGCCATCTACATCACACATGGCAATGAGGTGAGGAGGGTGTGTGAGGCACCAGTATATCCTTCCTCTTTTGAAAGTCTTCATTTATCTCAATTTAAAGCCTTTAAAATAAACATCTCACCAAGCCCACCTCTGCTACAAAACACTGCAGGAAACATTGTTTTCATTCTCCTTATGACTGAAATGTCACTATACCACTATCAGTAGACTCCTATAACACCATGTAAGCCGGAATGTTACACAAGTCGGTTGTTACACTCTATTGTTGTACCTACATATTTGTATTTAGTTTGCATCACATTGTGTTCTTGGATTTCTCTATACCTCTTCTGTGCCTGTGTTCTTGGCAGTTTTATTTGTTGTTTGGTTACTGGTAACAAAAACCTTTTTATGTTAAGGTGTGTGGTGTGTTTTATTCCCAGGTATTTGTGATTGGGTTGAACAGCAGTAGCTGCCTTGGTACAGGAGACAGTCTGAGCACCGTTGTGCCAAAGAAACTGGACTTCTTGCAGGGAAAGAAGGTAGTTAGCCTGAGCTATGGAAGCGGGCCTCATGTCCTACTGGCCACAGAGGGTAGGTACTTGCTTGTGTCATCTGGCCTGTAGCTATGGCTCCTTTCACAAAAATGTAATGAGCTTAGAATCTTGATTCATGAGCCACTGACTCTTCTGATCTTGACCTTTTGTGTTTATTTATTGCAGATGGACAGCTGTTTGCTTGGGGGCACAATGGCTACAGTCAACTGGGGAATGGGAATACCAACCAGGGACTGTCCCCGTTGCTGGTCACCGCCAACCTACAGAACAAGAAAGTGAGAGAAGTGGCGTGTGGCTCACATCACTCCATGGCCCTCACTCAGGATGGAGAGGTAACCGTTATTTCCATAACTCTGCAACTTTCATCATCATTAACGGAGTTAAAATAAAAATGTAATTAAATATAATTTTACATTACGTTAACCATGAAACAGGAAGGGCATATTTACCTTACAGTTACATATATGTTTGTGTTTCATGTTTAGTTTTAGATGGGTCACTTAAAAACCATGATGTAGTCAACTCCTGCTCTGCTTGTTTCAGACTAAGCAGCTTATCTTTAACCTCAAGGCATTAAACCGTGCGTGCGTGCGTGCGTGCGTGCGTGCGTGCGTGCGTCAGAAAAGACAGTGTTGTGTAAATATATGTAACCAATTGTCTCAGGATTACTCACACAGAGCTCTTTCTTACCACCTAAGAAGTATGAAAATGAAATCACATCAGACTTAAATCCGAAAGCCATGAAGCCATGTGAAAACATTACATTATTGTAAATTTGTCTTTCAGCATGCTACAACTTTTAAAATTTGACTGTGTTGCATCCCTGGTCCTGACCGGCCTTCCTTGCCCCTCCAGGTCTTTGCTTGGGGTTATAACAACTGTGGCCAGATTGGCTCCGGCTCCACAGCCAACCAGCCCTACCCCAGGAGAGTCACCGGTTGCCTGCAGGGCAAGACTGCTGTCGGCATCACATGTGGCCAGACCTCCTCCATGGCCCTGATCGACAACGGAGAGGTTAACATGGCATTACATGAAATCCTAATGATCCCATTAAGGAAATCTGAACTTTATACAGTAAAGTTGTTCATGTTTATCTAGGTTTATGGCTGGGGCTACAATGGTAACGGACAGCTGGGTATTGGAAACAATGGAAACCAGCTGACACCTTGTCGCCTCGCTGTACTCCAAGGGCTGTGTATGCAACAGGTGAGACAGCAACTTAATGCTGTGTGGGGATGTTGTGTACGCCAAGGTTGTTCATCACATACTAGTCTCTATGCGTGACTCCTTCACAGGTTATTCCCTGTATTCCAGATTGTATCAGGCTACAGCCACTGCCTGGCACTAACCGACGAAGGGCTGCTGTATTCCTGGGGAGCAAACACCTACGGTCAACTGGGAACTGGCAACAAGAACAACCACCTCAGCCCTGTACAAATCATGGCTGACAAAGAGAGGTAGGGGAAGAAGGAGGGGGGCTGATTTTCTTTGTATTCGGAGAATAAACAGGCACATTCTTCCCATCCTGTTAAGACTTCAACTTCCTGTTTCCTGTCCCCATTTCCTCCCTCTGTACCTCAGCTTCCCCTCCTGTTGTCAGTGGACATAAGGAACTCGTCATAGAATTGTTCCTTCATAAACGATGACTATCCTGCCCTTTTTTTTTTTCGTTGTGGCTGTAACACAATATTAACAGTTCCCATGTGATTCTGTACTTAGAAATGAAAGCATGCCAGTTTGTTAACACATCTCTCACTTAACAGGATTGTAGAGGTCGCAGCATGCCATTCAACACATACTTCAGCAGCCAAGACCCAAAGCGGGCAGGTATATATGCGATTAATCTAGTGTACTATGGCACCATATGTATTTTGTTCATACATGAGTGGATTTGTGCAGTGTTATCCATTCCTGATAAGACTAGAGCTTATCCTGACCACAGACACCTTTTATACCATGTGCATATTTTGTTTTTGTTGGGCTTCATTCTCATAATTTGTCACTTTTTTTTTTCAGGACCGAGTGTTTAACAGTTTTTTCCCAATTATGTTAAGTGGGATATTATTTCAGTTTAAGGTCATAGCTAATCCACCAGAGAACACGGACAGGTTTATTTTTCAGCTGTACAATGTCCCGCTCAGTGCATATCTCGGTCACAACGCTTCAATATTAACGATGGCTCTGTTCTATCCTCACTAAGTGTCTCAGCAAGCCATGATAGTGTGACAGAACTGCCTGTGATTTGTGTTATACAATGATGATGTTTGTGATTTGGCTGCAAGTAACAAGGTTTACCTCCCAGGTGTATATGTGGGGTCAGTGTCGGGGTCAATCCGTCGTCATTCCGCACCTCACACACTTCAGCAGCACTGACGACGTCTTCGCCTGCTTCGGCACACCCTCCGTCATGTGGAGGCTCATGTCTATGGGTGAGAGAGATTATTTAGCTAATGTAAATCTGTTTTTTGAACATAACTTGAATAAGGGGATGGAGCTTGATTATTGTGTTCTGCATTATTTCAGAGCATGATGGCTTCATGACTGTTGCGGAGGCTCTGAGGAAAGAGTTTGACAGTCCAGAAACGTCTGATCTGAAATTCAGCGTCGAAGGCAAATGCATTCACGTTCACAAAGCTGTGCTGAAGATCAGGTGCGTGTTTCCACGTGCGCATAAGACATAACCAAAAAGTAATCACAATAAATCAATGACAGCATTTTTTGTTTTTTCCATACTCAGCCATATATGTATACAGTGTAGATAAGGTCTTTTGTTTCGAGTAGGTGTGAGCATTTCCGGTCCATGTTTCGCTCCCAATGGACGGAGGATCAGCAGGAGGTGATAGAGATCGGCCAGTTCTCCTACCCCGTCTACAGATCCTTCCTGCAGTTTCTCTACACAGACACCGTTGACCTCCCACCTGAGGACGCCATCGGTTAGCACACGTACAGTTGTCAAATACTGCGTTTTCTCATTTTCAGTGTTTTCTATTCATTTCCTTCACCTGTGTGCATTTTGTGTGTTGGCTGCAGGCCTGTTGGACCTGGCCACATCTTACTGTGAAAACCGGCTGAAACGTCTGTGTCAGCAGATCATCAAGAGAGGCATCACTGTCGGAAACGCCTTCACCCTGCTGTCTGCCGCCATACGATACGACGCAGAGGTACAATATACACTGACTTACTGTATACCACAATACTGTAATGCCTGGGTGTAATTATTCACCCTACTTTTACACTTTCATAATTTTTTTCCATATACTTGACAATAAGTCTGAATTTGAAGCAACTGCATACATTGGATAGGATTGGATCTGATCTTTCTGTCAAATAAGTAACAAGGTTACTTACAAGGTTACTTACAATGATGTAAGAATCCATTACTTCAGTCAACAAATTATCTGTGAAGCCAACACTTTTTTTTTTATAAGTCACAGTAGCATTTCTCCTGGCAAGACGATAAAAAATGAGCCCCCCGTCTTGTAACACCTGATTTGAAGTTCCACAGAATAAGGTGACACCGTGAACTACATGAACAATATTCCATGCACCTCTATTCTAGAAATGGCTCCTACACTGTACTGTGTTACACATGTTGTTGCTGTGGCACTGTATTCCCCAGAGGGATCGTGTCAATTTTGTCTTTTTTTCGTGTTATGTTACATAATGTATATTCTAATCCTTTCTCGTATCATTTGTTTTTTTCTAGGACCTGGAAGTGTTTTGTTTTAGGTTTTGTGTAAACCATCTGACTCAGGTGACTCAGACAGGAGCCTTCTGGCAGGTGGATGGAGCAATGCTCAAGGAGTTTATCAGCAAAGCTAGCCGCTGCGGAGCCTTCAAGAACTAAGCGATACTCTTCTAAACTATATTCTGACCAAGTGGATGTGGTTGTGCTCTGTGTGGTTGTGTGACTGTAGCAGCAGAGCTAAAAAAGAAAACATCAGGTCTGATCACATTCCTAAGAGAAAGCTTTAAATATTTACTATGGCACTTGTTTGGCACATAAGCAGCATCATTTACAAGATGGACTGGAACTGAAGCTGCATTATCGATGGATCTGAAGTCAGCACTTTGGCCTATTCCTGTGGAGTCGCTCGACAAAGTCATGGCGCCTTTCTCTGTCGCACTGCATTGTATTCCTGACGGGCTGTATGTATACTTGAACTAATTTGTTTTCTCTCCCTTGTTCTGACATGTCTTTCTTTACTTCTGGAAAAGTAAATATGGAAGACCAAATACCGTGAAGGAAAAAAAAAAAAAAAAAAACTAGTTCAGTTGTTAGGGACCTGAAAGCGATGTATAGTTATAGGAGCTTCAATAACGGACTTATCACTGGCCAGGATATTAATACCACTGTACTGAAACACATCTGAGTTACATCTGCTCTCCATTTTTATCATTTGCAGTTGTGTTTAAGAAAAAGAAGCTCTTGGATGTGTTGAACCTTTAAATGTAATGTTAACTCTTGAAGCTGTTGAGTTGATGAAGGGAAGCTGAGTCCCATTTTGCGCCATCAACATATACTGTATACAGTAGATCCAGATGCTACTGTGTCATAGGCATGGGTCACTTGGTTGGTTATTGTATTTGTTCTCTTAGCCGGTGTTCTGTACATTTTGGAAGTTCAAAACCATTATGGGATGTATGCTGATTTGTTTTATACTCAAGTCTGTTTTCTTTTCTGTGTTTATTCTGCCTGACTTGGAATTTTTAAACTACACTCATTTCTTCTTCATATGCAGTAAAACAGTAGCAGTTCAAATCCTTTTAAAATGCTGTGAAAGGGAAGACTAGAAAATGGAGTTCAAATATGTTGCACTAGAAGGCAACAGTAAACACTGAGTCACTGTTACGTTACTAGCAGCTTTTTATCCTTCCTTCCCAAGTGTAAAAGTTATAAAAATGTATCTAATGCAGATTTATGTTGCAGACGCTTTATATTCCAAGGATAATCTTATATTCAGTTTTAAACTGGGCGCTTTTAACAAAAACTCTTCCACGGAAACGGTTTAAATCGGCTTGTGTTTGCTAATGTTATTTGGGCGACACAGCAAACTCAGGAAGACCAAAAGTATTCCTTAATTCCTTGGTCATTTCTCCCAATTTCTGCAGCTTTTTCTGTAGATACAGTAAAAATTCACAAGACGCTGCAAGCTAAAGCAAAATGAAAACGTTGAGTAATATGTTTTCTTTACATTCTGTTACATTGGGCTTATGACCCAAAAATGCCTGCATGTCCTAGTTTTTATTTTCTGTTGCATCACTGGGTGTTGTAGGAAAGCGTTTGGTGTTATTGTCAAGGTCAGCTCACCGCTGAGATCAGTTTCTATTTCTCGATGCACTCAGGCGCTTGAAAGAACCATTTGTATTTGATTTGAATGTAAGTTGGATCTCAGTTTCTTATTAAAGCTCAGTATTATCCAGGTTAGAAAGCGGTTACAAATGCATTGAGGTTAAGTTTGTGTGGCAGGTAATGCCTTAGTGGAATGAGGAGCAGGTTTACAGTCTTGTTTTATATGAAAAGCAAACTTGATTGTTTTGCCCACTGTATTAAGATTAAAGTATATTTTTATTGCGCTTTGTTAATCTTATTTACATAGGACAAGTGTATAGAAGTGCTGGTCATTTGGTTTCAAAGCCACTTGTAGCACAATGGTTTACCTTGAGGTGATCAGCATTACAATATTGGGACTTTTTGCTGTTACATAACTTACAATTTTTTTATATTTAGTTATGGAATAACATGTTTCTGTGAAGAAATAAATCACTCAAACTCCGCTTTGCTTCCATATAATGCATATTTTGCACCAACGTAGTTTGTTAGTTCATTATTTTTGTGTACATATGGGATTCGACTTCAGACATTGTTAAAATCATGTCTTATTTCATATCATTGCAGTGATTCTTTGCACTTAATTTTGTGTTTCATACCAAAAGTAGCTAACTCTTTGATCTTCATGGGGTATTACAGTTTTTCTCAGTTGCTAAAACACTAAAACCCATTGGCTGAGCAAAGTTCTCAGTTGCCTGAACTCATTTAGCTCCTTGTGCAGTCTGTTGTCAATACCTTAAACCACGTCACATGGTAAAACACTATTTCACTTAGACTTTTCAGCAAAACTCTCATTCTCAACCTCCCCCTTTCATGTCTTCAGCTGTCCTGTAAAAATAAAAATGCCCCCCCCAAAAAAATCTTCTCCCTGAGAACTAGATGTTTTGAACAATCTTTCTATTTTTTGGTGTATTGTTTACTGACTGCTTGATAGTGTATAGCCTATCATTTGGATCACTTGGTTTATGATTTGAGAGCAGTGTTTGATTTTACGAGAGGAGTCCGAGATTTTGTAAATAATGCTTGAAGATGAGGTTAATGTTTTCAGAAAATGGAACAAGGTTTCAGAAATTGTGCTTTAGAAAAGAGCTGTAAAAGCAGCAGTTATTATATGTGATAGTGCGCTGCTGCCACCTAGTGGAGCAAATTGATATTTAACTAACCACTCGTTGTTCCGCCCTCTTCGTTACGTCAGAGGTTATTGCGGAAATAAACCGAAACGTATATCATATATACTGTCTATGATATCAAGCCGATAGGAATAGGAACTAGGAACCAGGATGGGAACAGCTTTTATTTGTTTACAAATTTGTTTCGGCCGTAAGGCTTTTATTATGAAGCAGATTAGGAAACCGTGATCATCTGTCTTACCTCAGGAGCCCAACAGGTCAACATTGCTGCCGCTTTAACCCTTGTCATCTTGCTAGTTGCATTTGTCTTATTGGAAACCAGGACAAGATATTGTTTTTGCTAGCTGGCGGAGTGAATGGAGGAAAGCGAGATAAGGAGCCGAGCCGATCCGGGCCAGTCCATGCCAGGTGGAGATACAAGGGACAGTATGACCCAGACTGAAAGCAGAATAGGCCTACAGGGTGAGCCAACTGGAGAAAGAGTTCATGTTATGGCTTGGATATATATAGGCTATATGGGTTTATGTTCGGTCATAACGCAGCGGATTTATGAGAGAGTACTGACGGAGATAGTTTACCAATGCAGATACGACTTTTCATAGAGGGAATGAAAGCAGTGTGTGTCAATAATCATCAGGATTATCTCAAAAGGAAATGACCATATGTTAATATACCTAATTGTAAAACGTACGTGTGTTAGCTCTATTGGTCACAGACTAGACTGAGTGAGTCCAGTGTTTCTATAGTGGAGTGAAATGTATAAGAGATTGGGTTATGATTAGGCCTCACTGGAGAACCAAAATCCAGATCCGGTCTATTTAAACCCCTACATTTTCAAACGTTTAGCTCTAGTGTCCCCTGTATGCTCGCAGTTTTGACCTTATTACACGAAACAAGTGAAATTCAGTTACTTGATCTGTTCTTCATCAACCCTAAATTGCAGTAATGCTATGGGTATAGTCATTTTTTTGTGGTAAATGTGCAAATAACATGTTAGATGCATGGCCATTACAATAAGCCAGGGATTTTTAGAATTAGATAATGGGATAGAGCCTGCTTTTGCTGCTGTCACTTTATTTTCCTGCAGTTCATGAAAGCAGCCTGAGGCGACCTTGAACCCCTGCTCTCCTTCCCATACGTGACTGTGTTCTCACACCGGACAGTTTCATTACACCTGCACAAGGTTATTTTGCAGCAAATCAAGGACGAGATCTTTTTCTTGTCCCTCTTGCAGGCCATGGCCCCAGGCTATCAAAGGTAAACCTGTTCACCTTGTTGAGTTTATGGATGGAGCAGTTCCCACAGGAGCAACTGCTACAGGATCACCACAGTGAGGTTGGTGTACAAAATGCACACAGAGACCATATAGAATACGATGCAAAGCTTGGAGTCAAATCTACACCACAGCGAGTTACAGTAACACCCCAGCATACTCAACTGTTAAATAAAATGTGCTGTGTTCCAGATCCGCGGGATGGGTCTGGTGGTGGTGCGGGACAGTAAGGTGCTGGGACTCCACTGTTCAGGACCCGAGCTCCACGCAGGACAGGCAGCCATTATCCACCATGGCGCGTGCCTGGCTGACTGTCAGTTGTACTTTTCTAGGAGACCCTGTGCCACCTGCCTCAAAATGATCATCAACGGTGAGGAGAGAGAGAGAGAGAGAGAGGGAAGGACTTTAGGTACTAGATTGTATACAAAGAGTTTGAGAAATTAAAGATCACAGTATTTACAGAAACATCACTAAATGACCAATTCTTTACTTTTAAAATAATCCCATTCATGATCCATTTTGAGTTCTATAGGTTGATCCCTGAACAAAGAAAGATGTCTGTCCGAGGGATTATTGCCACTCTTTATTTCAACTCCACGTGTACTGAAATTGCTTGTTTCAAAGATTGAGTTGCAGCTATTTGTATAGTCATGACTAAGGGTGCAAGTGTGGCGAGAGTCACCAGAAAGTTAATTGCATGAAAGAACTGATAACGGCACCTATTATTTCCTAGGGTTCAATTCCCTATTGCCTGATTAATAATGTAAAAAAAAAAAAAAAAAGGCAGAGGGATGTTTTCAAAGTATACCAAATGTTGTGGCCGGGTTGGCTCAGTGGGTAGAGCAGGCGCATATATACTGAGAGGTTTAAGCCTTGACGCAGAGGGCCAGGGTTTGAGTCCGACCTGTGACGATTTCCTGCATGTCTTCCCCTCTCTCCCCCCACTTTCTCACCTAGCTGTCCTATCAAAATAAAAAGGCAGAAAAGCCCTTAATAATCTTAAAAGAATATAAAATAAAAAAGTATACCAAATGTTTTTATTTCGATTAGGCAAAAGAACAGGCAGGGGCTGAAACTGCTGAAAGAAAAGCGTTAATAAGCACTTGATAAAATGGTAAGGTGGACATTTTTTATCACAAAAGATAAAAAACAAAAAAGGCCTTGATATAAATAAAAATGTTTCCAAAACCATATAAATCCAGCCCAGAGTAACTTACATAAACCAGACAAAGCGGTGGCCACTTTTGGAGAGGCAGGCTACACTCAGGAGTGTCCCATGGTGCCACTGCTACTCACCTTTTTATTTCGATTTATTAACCTTTTATTTTACCAGGAAATAATCCCACTGAGATTCAGAATCTCTTTTTCAAGGGAGTCCTGGCCAAGACAGCAGTAAAATAGTTCCATATTACACATATATATAGTGAAAACCAGATTTTTTTAAGTCATTGTAAGTAGTCTAATTTAAGATGATTCTGCAATTTATACCAGGATGAGGGTGCAAAAACTTTAAAAATGCACTTTCACCGAAGACGGTTCGATCAGGGAATGTCCTACATGATTTGCCCATATGATCAAGGATTACATTTCCTGGTGGGGATTTTAGGAGTAAGGAAAGAACATAAACTTAGGTGCAACACAGCAAACCTCACAGCAAAGTGCTGCAGTCTGTATTGTGTCTCAGTGCACTTACTCACATGTAGAAAAGTGAAGGGACCTCACCACAGGGGCCTAGCCTCCCAACAAGATGGCACCCTGCTCTGAAAGAAACCAAACACAAATCAGAAACACATTTACATAAGGCAACCCAGTTGTATAAACAAATGCAAAATATAACCACAAAACCCAAAAAGTAAAAGGGGAAAGGACAATACACATCAACAGTAAGACTAAATGATCACATGTTAAAGAAAATAGACCTAAGGGGCAAGAAAAACTAAACAAACATCAAGCTAGGACAAAACCAATGGGAGAACGAATAGGAAAAAGGGGCAAAACAGCAGCGGTCTGCAAGCAAGAGGAACCTAGAACGGAGGGGCGGAAAAACAATTAGCCAGACTCAACCTTACTGTGTATTAAAATATTTAAAATCGTGAACCTACTCTCCACCTCTGAGACGGGGCATTAAGGAACAAAGTCACAGGGCAGGAGGGGCAAAAAGGGTTTCCCAACAGCGCTTCAAACATCTACAATCGACTGTTTAATGTAGAAATGTTCAGTAGCTTTCTTTTCACATACCTGGGGCAACAAACACCAGCCAAAGCCACAGCAGAGACGGATCAGGAAGCAGAGGGAGAGCAAAGGAACACAGGTGTCTCATATCATCATCATCATCATCATCATCATCATATATCCTGGCCCTAATGAGGGGGTTGGCCAGTGTAGGGGTCAGGTCAACACTACTATATATTCACTTTCACTTAGGGGAGCGTTCCCCACCACACAAGGTTCTGAGGTCTTAGTGACTACTAGCTAGTTTCAAAGTAGTGAGTTACTAAATGGGGTTGTATCATTTAGTGCAAATGTTATAAACCCCACCCTGCTTCCTTTCCCAACCCACTTTTTATATAACTTTTATAGTGGATGTAAACGGGGCAGTTGAGCATGTTGTCCAGATGCTGTCACGCTGTTGTAAATTGTAAATTACAATCATACTGACCTATTAGAAATGAGCACTGAGCTGAACTTTGGAGCGCTTGGCTCCGCCTCCGCTGGGAAAACTGGAAACAAATACTTGACGCTGTTTTCTCCTCTCTAGCTGGAGTCAGTCAGATCTCCTTCTGGCCCGGAGACCCTGAGGTCAGCATGCTGAGGTCCACCTCTGCAAAGCACTCAAGCTCCCACAGTCCACCGGAGTGCATCACCGAGGACGCCGCGCTGGACGCCGTGGCAGCGGAGAAGCTGAAATCCAACAGCCGTCCTCACATCTGCGTGCTGCTGCAGCCGCTGGCGCCCGGCCTGGCGCAGTTTGTTGACGAGACGTCCAGAGAGTGTGATTTCATAGAGAGGATGATTGATGATGAACCGGGGCTGAACACAGACACACTCTTCTACAGGTACTGTACCTACCTACCTACCTTTTGCATTTCAGTTTCATTGGTTGTGTTGCATATAAAGAGGAGAAATTCCTGCTTTCCAGAGAGCGGACGAGGCTCCTGAAGGATTTCTCCAGACAGCTCCTGGTCAGGACGTCTCCGCAGCACCGGGAGATCTTGACCCACATGGGTCTGGAGAACTTCTGCGTGGAGCCGTACTTCTCCAACCTGAGACACAACATGAGGGAGCTGGTGGAGGTTCTGGCTACTGTGGCTGCTGCCGTGCCGCTGCAACACTACGGCTTCTACAGGTGAGAAACTCTCACAGTTGGTCAGTGGTTTGCCAATCCCAGCTGTTCATTGGTTGTTGATTGTGTTGTTCCTGTAACCCAGGGAACGGCATTCCACCTCTGAACCAGCGCTAGCCAGCTCGCTGCCTCCGCATCACCAGGGACTATCCCAAGAAGTGGCTCGTCACTGCATCATCCAGGCCAGGCTGCTGGCTTATAGAACAGGTCGGTTCGGTTGGGTTTTTCGGTTTGTCACACACACATCCTGTTTCGGGTCTGACTGAACTGAAAGAGCAGCGTTCCTGTCAGTTTGTCACCAGCGTCTCACATGCAAAACTGTCATTTTCATTCCAGAGGACCCTAAGGTGGGCGTGGGTGCTGTCATCTGGGCCAAGGGGCCGTCGGTGAGCTCACCTTTCTTCCCATTGCTTTGATTTGGCTATTTTTTTTTCTTTTTTTTCTTCATGTTCATGTTGTGAATTAAATTTGAACTTCTCTTGTCCCAGGCTGGCAGTGATGGAACCGGGTGTCTGTACCTGGTGGGTTGCGGGTACAACGCTTACCCAGCAGGCTCCCAGTACGCAGAATACCCCCAGATGGACAACAAGCAGGAGGACCGGCAGAGACGCAAATACAGATACATTGTCCACGCAGAGCAGAACGCCCTCACCTTCAGGTCAGATCAGCCGCCTACACAGCGGAGGAAGACCATGATCTGTGTGTTCTAGTCTTAACATGCCGCCCTCTTCTGAACAGTGTTTGACAGACGTGTTCCTCCTGATGCTTTAGGACTCGACACATCAAACCGGAGGAGCCCACCATGCTCTTTGTCACTAAGTGTCCGTGTGATGAGTGCGTGCCTTTGATCAGAGGAGCCGGCATCACACACATCTACACGACCGACCAGGACAGGGACAAGGACAAGGGAGACATCTCCTACCTGAGGTTCAGCAGCCTGAAGAACATCAACAAGTTCATAGTGAGTACACGGAGCCATGAGCTGTTTGATGTCTTGCTGCTGGTGCAGTTAAGGAAAGTAGAAAGGAGTGACCTCATTTCATTATACTGTCTTCACAGTGGCAGAGGAGCCCGACCTCTCCTCACCATGCCAGTAAGCTCCACCTTGTTATCTTTACGTTTTCGAATGGGCCTTGGGGGTCTCGTAGTGTAACGGCAGTGTCTTTCCTGTTCCAGATGGTCACGTCGGGAAGCACAGCAGGCAGGCTGAGGAGGAGAGCCACAGCAACAAGAAGCTGTGCACCAAGAAATCCCACGACTCACCGGCTGTCAGCTGAACACCAGCTGCGACTGGATGGATTGATGGATGGACGGACGGACGGACTGACGGATCAATGGATGTACCAAAAACTACGGAATCATGTTTTTAGCTCTTGTGGCGCACATTATTTGCACTTTTATAAATACGTGGGATTGGTTTTGCGAACCCAATCGTTGGTCAGTCTGTATGTCATCAGGACGTAGACATTGACATCTTTCCTGTGTCCCTCTGTAAGATCTGCTGCGGCATGTTTATGCTTTACACCATGCTGAGTCATAGGCAGCCAACTCTGGCAGTTTTCAGTTGGAGATTTATAAAGATTTGCACCTAAAAAGCTAAATTAGGACTACCGGAGGCGGCTTCAAAAAGGAAGTGCTAGTGGTAGGTGCTAGGAGAACGGTCCCCCATGTCCTTTAAGTCTCAAATCTAAGAAGTGAGTTATGGCAGTGAGTTGGAGAGATGGAAACAAACTGAAAACAATACAACACACTGACCTCAAAGGGGATGGATGGATGGATGGATGGATGGATGGATGGATGGATGGATGGATGGATGGATGGATGGATGGATGGATGGATGGATGGATGGATGGATGGATGGATGGATGGATGGATGGATGGATGGATGGATGGATGGATGGATGGATGGATGGATGGATGGATGGATGGATGGATGGGGTAAAGAAAGCACGTGGAGGTTGGATGAAAAGAACAAGGCCGGGAAATAGGCATACCCCCAAAAATAATATATTTTAAATAGTAATATAAACTGTGACATGGGGATTTGTTTATGCCATTTTATTTTTTTATATAAGTGGTGAATAGTTTATTTAAATGGCATAATATATATATATACACACACACACACACACACACACATACACTGCTTTACTCTGGTATCATTATTTAGATTTATTAATGAGGAATTATGTTGAAGTCGAGCTTTAATTTCCTGCACAAGAACCTGTTTGACTCGGATCTTTTTTTTCTGTTGGTACAATGACACGGCGGCACACCGTTTAAAAGGTTGGAATCATCCAGAATAACATCATGTGCTTTAGTGTTAAAAGATGGTCTTTTAAGGTTGACGTGCAACGATAAATACACGCTAAATGAAAAATAAAGCTGTTAGAGATTTCTTTATACATAAAGTTGCACATTAAACAACAAATGTGCACACACACACACAAAGCATGCATTCCCATCCTTTTATTTGTCGTGAATGTGGTACAATAGCATCAATGTGGAAATGAAGGGAGCTGCTTTCAGAGAAAACACCGAGAAGATGATGTAGAGTTCTGCTGGGACCAAAGTTGCTCATTGTTTTAGTTAAAAAGCAAAGACGTAGCTGGTTGGCCCACTTTTGCATCTCATGTTGTATTCTGATAAAGTATGATATGTCACAGCTTAAAACTATTTTTTTTTTTTATTCTTCTACTTCAGATGAAAAGAATAGAATGACAATTCACAGGTTTACGACCAACTGCACTCTACTACTGCCTTTTTACTGTTACGATTCACTGTGGCAGGTAGACATTAGTCTTTAAATGTTTGTGAAACAGTTTAGAGTGTCCTAAGTTAAGAGGCTTGTAATTGTCATTCATCATGACTACATTAAACAGTAAACATCTGTGGGAGCTCAAAGTAACCTATAGACGCACATCAGATATTGATTGGGAAATAAATTCAGAAATTTACTGACATAAGTGCCAATGTATGTATTGATTTTGCACATTCTATGGTCCTTTAACTACATGTGGATTTTTCACAGTTACAGCTTTGGCCTCTGCGACAAGTCTCCCGATGAGTTTGTAGCCGACCCAGTTTGTAATTCGCACATTGAAACTCAAAGTGACGCTGAGACCCTGGTCCGTACACAATGACAGCCAAAATGTTTCTTTGACAGCGTAACTTAAATAGATTGAATTAAGAGGTTCACTGCTTAATCACAACTAATATGTTCTATCCAGAGCATATTTTCATTAACACAGTAATTAAGCTCCCCCTGGAAAGATACTGAAAATACAAAAAAACAAAAAGGATAACGCCAAACCATAAAGGCACCTCTGAATCTTCTCACCTGTTTCTAACATCAGATCCAAATCAGAGCTAAACACGTGTTACATACAATACCGAAAGAAAAAGGAGTGAAAACCCAAACAGCCATCTTTACAGCTGCTCTCCTCCACACAGCAAAGTGCCTCCTGTTGTCACTCACTTCAGGTGTACAAACAAGAAATGAATCTCTCTCTCTCTATCTCTCTCTCGAGCATTTGTGAAAACAGTGATCAGCTTAAGTATAACGCACAAAAAAATCATATCGTACAGAAAGTGCTATCAGCCACCGGCGAAGACAACCACTGATCAAAATGTTTGAAGCTTACCGTACCAATGGATAGCTCAATGTTCAATTAAGAAGGCCCTTCATTTTAAAGACTTCAAATATTCCTACAATTGTTATTTTATGTTGGTGATTTTTGGTCAACAGTGACTAAAACACCTATATTCTCTCTTAGTCTTACTGAGTGCCAAATCTTTGGGATCTTTGAATGCTATTATCATAGACAAATCGGCCTTTATAGGCTATATCCTGTAGTGTGTTCTCAATTTCGGAGAACTGCTTCAGCCTTTTTTTCCTTGTTGAATTGGCAATGCTAAAAAGGGACAACACTTGATCCATCATTGGCTTTGGCAGTTACAATAAGAAAGAGACGTTTGGCAAGCAGGAGGCAACTGAGAATTACTGCTGCCATTTGGCTAACAAAGCTTTTAGCGATGACGACCAGACACATTGACCCTGTTAAAAAAACAAAAGCATTAATTCTTCATTCTAAGTTTTGTTTTTTGCAGCTACTTCATTTAGATAAAAGAAAATTCAATTTGAGTGCAGAGACTGATGGAGCATCTGCAACTGGTGACTGTAATAGCATTAAAAAAAAAAAAAAAAATTGGTCATGTCTGTTTTGTCGGAGCATTTTGTCCGAAGCTTTTGCTGGTTCTCCCAACAGCAAATCTGCTGCCTCCAACACTACATGCTACAGATGAAAGAAAAACAAGGTGTCACGTGAAAAAAATGACAAAAGAAACTTTGCACAAGTTTCAAATGAACCAACAAAGAGTAAAAAAGGCAAATAACGTCTTGAAGATTGAAATAGAATAACCGTTATTGTTAATGTGGGGTTTTGTTCTACTGTATGTCTTCCTATTGATAAAAAGTAGGGGTGAGGGGCACAGGAGGGATGCTTCTCTAGGACGGCGGTTTCTTCAGATCCCTGATCTGTTTGATTAGGTAGGTCTTCTCGTCGTTGAACTGCTCGTCATCCGTGCGATCCTTCTGGAAGTTGCTCAAGAACTCGATTAGTTTGGTCTGGTTCTTGAGCAGGATGTCGACGATGGGCTGCGTCTTGTTGGGGTTCGCTACAAAAACCTGAGGACAGGTGCAGCAGAGAACATTTTTACAAACATGCTTAACGGAGAGAATTTACCTTCTGTACGTACAATGTGTTTGGGGTTCGGTAGACTTATTTCTAATTGAATGGATCAATACTTGCTGTGTTTACATGCATGAGCGTGGAGTTTTTACCTTGAAGACATGGAAGGCCTCAAACTGGATGTTGGGGCTCTTGTCTCGCAGCAGATTCATCATCAGCTTGAGATTCTCAGGCTTGCTGATGTAGCGCGTCATCACCGTGAAGTTATGTCTGTCCAATAGCAGCTCGCCCAGGAGCTGGAGGAGAGAAAAACAATGGGACGTAGAAATGATCTATTAGAGAGGTTACTGTTTCTTAAGAATTGAATTGCTCCAACGATATATATTGCTCTACAAATGAATACACGAGTCAGAGTCAAACCTTTAGAGACTGCCTCTTGGTGACGTAGTTCTCCGAGTGCAGCAGCTTCTCGTAGTCTGCAAACACCTGCCATTACATAACACATCTTATTATACATTATTAACAGTCTGAGATCGGATTTGAGCCTTTAGGCTCGTAGTTCAACATTGTGGTTGCCTGTTTTCAGGTTTCATACCAGTGCAACCTTTGGATCTTTGTCATACATCAGAATGCCTCGCTACATGCCCTGTTTTATGTCCCTTACTCTTAGCAAATCATAGTTCTTTCTCTCTCAACTGTGGGATTAAATGGACAGTATTCCTCAATCTAAGATAACACTAAACATTTGGCACTGACTGAACAATGATTAATACCGTTGTCACACTAGGTTTTTTGTTTTTAGGATATCACCGATACTAAAATCAGTCAAAACCAACTTGCGCTGCTGTAAATGTACCTGGGCAGGCCACCAAAATCTAATCAAAGTGCTGTATTCTGGCTCAGCCTTGTCACAGCGACATCTGTCAACATACAACGTCCAAGTAAAAAGGCAGTTTTGTGTTGGGTTTCTTCGGCCCGAGACCTCTGGGGGCCCTACCTATGAAAGGGGCCCCGCTGACTAACAGCATAGAGCAGAGCTTTGTGTCAAGACAAGTTGTGACACTGAGAGGGCTTTCCACTGATCCAGCTTTCCTGGAACTTTAAGTGCATTAGTCAAAACTTTATTGCTGACTTTCTTTTTATTTTCCATACATGACTGGGCCATTGAGCACTGCGGCGACTGATAACCTGATCTGGTTATGTATCAGTTTCCACTGGTCAAGCCGTCATTTGAAGCAGTGTTTACGTTTATGCTTCCAAATAGTGCTCCGCGGCTGATGTTGCGTGACCGACGTGGGAGTGTGTGTGTTGCTAGGATGTTGTCAGGGATGGAGGGGGAGGCGTGATGCAACGCTGTTTCAACAGGGCAAACCCGCTTTAACATGTGTGGTAGATATTACATCCATCATGTGTTTCCCAGACTAATCCTGAGTGTTCAAATCACTCACAGCGTCGTAGTTCTGTTCGAGGTATTCAGCCACAAGCACTTTGTGCCTTGTCAGGAGATCCTGGGAATAAAGACACATGAATAGTAAATCAAGTTGATCAGATAATGGAGCTAAACATGACATTGCATTGCATTGGCATTTTTGTCCTACAGAGCAGATGCAGTAAAAAAAAAAAACATATTTTCTATAGTTTCTGGTAAGAGCTTATTGTACAGGCTAGGACAGGAAGACCCAATGTACCTTGAAGGTGGCGAAGGCGTCAGAGGCGATGTCGAAGGTGGACATCTCCACGTACTTGAAGAAACTTTGGAAATGATCCGAATGAAGAACTATTTTGGCGAGCGGCTCGTGGCGGATGCACTCCCTCAGCATGATCCCACAATTCAACGCTACCTGGGGTGTCTCGTACCTTCAAACACAGAGAGAGTATTTGTGTCACCTCTTTGGAAGCCACTCAACTGTGTACGGTATGTACTGTGTGTGTGTGTCAGTCCCACCCTTTCAACAGTATAAACAGGACCTCTTGGTGGGAACCGAAATATTCAACGGTGGGGCTCCTCGTCCCGATCTGCCTCCTAAGGATGTTGTTGAAGATCTGACACACATCCTTCTTACCCTGGAAACACACACACACACACACACACACACACACACACACACACACACACACACACACACACACACACACACACACACACACACACACACACACACACACACACACACACACACACACACACTTTAAGTACTTTTTCCTCCTGTTCTTCATCCTGTAGTCAACCACAGTCAATCATTGCTCCTCTTATTTCTCTTTCCCCTCCATAACTGAAGAAAATAGTTTTCCTATCCCGTTTGTATGGCAGCTTAAAGGGTAATTTTGGTATTTTTCAACCTCGACCCTATTTTCCATGCATTGGTGTCTAAGTGACTAAATATAAACAAAAATCTTTGAATTGGTCCAGTATTGAGCGAAAAAACGCTGACACCTGCAGCCGCCAACCGGGCTGCAATGTAATCCTATATGGCAAATGCGCACCGTCACTTTCTGTCCACTAAAAGTGCTGTTTTTGTCACCGACAGGCTCAGATGGTTATTCCAAGTGTCTGACAACATTATGGAAAGGATCCTATCACCATCACCAAACTCACCAGACTCCACTTAAATAAACAATACTTTTAAAACGTGTATAGAGCCAGCATATCTTCACATGTAAATGGGAGAATTAAGGGTTTGTTTCAACCAAACCAAAGTGGTGATTGTTGGAACAGTGAAAATAGGAACCAAATGGGGAAATAAGGGTCCAGGTTGAAAAAAACAAAACAAAGTTACCCTTTAATCATAAAGGATGGCACACTGCTTTATGTTGCAGTCTAAGAGACAACTGAGAACGTGTGGACCAATATCATGACTATACCCTTCTCTCCTTACCTCAAAGTCTATGACCTGCAGGTTTTCTACCAGAGATATCAGTAGGCCACTGTTGTACAGCTCCTGGGCCAGCTGGGCCACCGTCTCGGTGTGAGGCTCCTTATCGTTGCTACCGTACAGAATCTCCTTCATGGACACCAAACACTTCGAAACCTCCTCAGACGCCTGGAGAACAGATGGGAAAGGAGAGGAGGAGGTTAATAGGCAGAGCTGTCAAGTAAGGAAGTAACGACGTTACCTTACTTAAGTAGAAATTGTGGGTATCTATACTTTACTGGAGTAATTATTTTACAGCATACTTTTTACTTCTACTCCTTACATTTTCACGCAATTATCTGTACTTTCTACTCCTTACATTTTAAAAATAGCCTTGTTACTCCTATTTCAGTTCGGCTTGTTTTCAATGCAAGGAACATTGCGGCTTGTCATTGTTCAAAAAAACACACACACAAAAGAGTGAATTTGATTGTGGTTGGATGAGAAGTATAAACATATACCATTCCGACACCCTATTGGTTTGTACGCAATCCATCGCACCTGCACAGACCCGCCGCTAATACGGCACCGGTGCCTTAACGACCGTTATCTACCGGACCGAATAGCAACGCGGATTTCGGTGCCTCATTTCAGTGCCACTTAAATGCCTGAGCTTTTCTCTGATGCTCCAAAAAAGGACGTTAGAGGGAACTGAAACATTGCTGCACGGGACGCTAGTTAACACTACACCTGACAGCAGGTATCGTTAGCCTACCGTTAGCTAGCAGCTGGAGTAAACACGGTTAAAATGCTGACAGCTAAACGGTGTAAAAGTGTGTCTGTATTTCACTGGAGAGGATTCTAACACCAGACTGTAGCTGCCGTTGTCTGAAAAACACAGAAGAGATGTGTCACCTTTTTCAGCCCTTCGGAGTTTGCACGTATGATTTTAATATAACATTATTATAGTCATTATGGCCTTTAGAAAATATTTTTTTTGTGGAGGTGAGGTAGTGCACTATAGGGCCCTGTGGGGTGGGCTAAGCTTTTGTCCTTAATGACATTTTTTCCCCCTTACATTACTTTTACTTTTATACTTTAAGTAGTTTAGAAACCAGTACTTTTACACTTTTGCTTAAGTAAAAAGCTTGAGTTGATACTTCAACTTCTACAGAAGTCTTTTCAAACCCCAGTATCTATACTTCTACTTGAGTAATGAATGTGAATACTTTTGACACCTCTGTTAAGAGGTGCCTCTGACATAATATGGAGAAACACAAAAGCCAATATGGAATTCAAACAAACATTACAGATTTAGAGTTAAAAATCTAAAACTGACATGAGCCTAAACTTAGCTTTTGTAGTTAATGATTTGTGTGTGTGTGTGTGTATGTAAACTGTCTTGACAGTGAAGTGTCAGGAGATGACAGGGCCAGGCTGTTCCATGGTCCTACTTCACATAGGGCTGTCACCTTCGGGCCCCTACACACACACACACACACACACACACACACACACACACACACACACACACACACACACACACACACACACACACACACACACACACACACACACACACACACACACACACACACACACACACACACACACACACACACACACACACACACACACGGCAGGGCAATATGGAGAAAATTGGATATCGCGATATTCTTGTCCTAATACCTCGATGGCGATATTGTGGCGATATTATAGGGTTAACAAATGGTGCTTTTACAAAATAGCTTCACAATGATATCCAAGATAAATAACCTTCAGTAATGTGGATATAATGACTAAGTGGTTAAAGGTAAAAATAATAGAAGAGCTAGAACAGTCTGGTAACACAGAAAATGACATCACTTTACTGTAATGCAGCCTTTAAAACCAGGAAAAGACAACACTTAAGCCATTTACGATATTACGATTTCCAAAGACGATATCTCGTCTCATATCACGATATCAATAGAATATTGATATATTGCCCAGCCCTAACACACGCACACACACACACACACACGCACGCCTTCTCTACCTTGTCTGTCTTCTTATCCTGTTTGACCAGGATGGCCAGGTTTTCCTTCAGGGTCCTGACGATGTCTGCTGGACTCTTGTGGGATTTACCAAACAGCGGCATGATGGACACACACTCGCCTTGGGACCTGGAAAAAACACACACACACACACACACACACACACACACAAACACACACAAACACACACAAACACACGACACAAAAAGGAGCATTCAATGACAAGCTGTATGCAACCACAACAGTGTGGAGTCAGTTCTGTAGTCAGTTCATGACAGACTTTGCTCCTAATTTAGACAAACTTGGCCATGCATGATCAAGTGTACATCTGCTTCATAACATTTCTGTGACCTTTAGGAGCTTGCCAGCTTTTCTAGGATACATAATAATGGATGAGAGCCCTAGCAATACTGAGTTTTTGAGGCTCATATAGACATCAATATTTAAGAAAATCTGAAAATATATATGCACAATTTTCTTTTATCCGGATGCCATACATTTGTGATAAAGATACCATTTACTGAACTTGTTAGTGCTCTCTGGTGCTGGGTGTCTCGGTTATTAAATACAAATGAAACCACTATTTTTGTCCTGTCATTTCTGTGCTGCATTTAGCTGATATACTGTATATCCACACCAATATCTAAATGAGCATCAGGAGTGGTAATGTGTCACAATGTTTGACACAGGAAGGACTCAGCATTTAGAACATGATACACCAACATTATTTTCTGTTTCAGGATGCAGCCATCCAAAGAACACTACTGTCCTAAAGGAAATACTTTTATTAGATGTTCCTACATTTTTGGAGGACTCCTGGAATGGATGCATTTTTTAACTTAAAACCAGTTAACTCAACAAAAGGCAGCTGAGAGAGAAATAACCGTGTGTGTGTGTGTGTGTGTGTGTGTGTGTGTGTGTGTGTGTGTGTGTGTGTGTGTGTGTGTGTGTGTGTGTGTGTGTGTGTGTGTGTTAGGATTCCTCTAGCACCTTAGAGACACATTCCATCGTCATCTCTAGTCTACATGAGTGACAACTGTGGCCCTCTTTTGACACCAGACTCTTCAGATATTCAAAGTCAAAGTTAAAATACACTGGAATGTTATACAAGACCAGAAACAACCAAAACTCCAAACCTCCAATTTCCCCCTAAACGTTGCCCCAATTTCAGTTTAAATAATTTTGAGACAAAAATAGGCCCTGCATTTGCTTCATTAAATCTCTAACATGTATAGTTCTTCCTTTTAGGTTTTTAGAGGTAATGAGTCAGGACTTAATACTGCCACAACCCTGTCAAGATTTTGTGCATGGTATCCAGACTTTTCAAGGGTAATTATAGAGCACAATGTGACAAAATGGTTGCTAAAAAGTGGACTAAAATATATATATATATATATATATATATATATATATATATATATATATATATATATATATATATATATATATATATATATATATATATATATGAATGAATGTAGGTGCTTAAAGTTACTGTCCATATAATTTGGTTTTGCTTTATTTTAACAGGTTGTATTTTGCCCCGGTACTGTCAGAATGTCATGGACTGTTTGGTATCAACAGTTAAGAAGGTGCCAGTAGATGTAGGTTACTACAGTATTTTGGTGTTACTGACCTACCAAGTCTCAATCAGGACTTTTAGCATGTCAATGTCAATGTCAGTGCCTTTACATGTTGCATTCAGTCATGCAAGACATACATTAAAGGCTCTGACACACCAACCCGACCCGTGCGTGAGACGTTATAAAAAAAAAAAAATGAACGTGGGTCTGGCTTCTCCCGAATTTCAAAACCGACCATAATGGCGGCTCGTTCAGAATACGATCTCGTATTTTACAAAAATAGCGAGAAATAGGCCATGCAGTTGCTGAATCTGTCTTCATTTCAGATTGACAAAGGACAGTTTAAAAGATTTGTCAGATTTTGAGAGGCGTTCGTCACGCTCATCCCGCTTGTCATTTCCGGGAATTGGTTATTGAGTCCAACTGCCCACTGGCCGATTCAACAAGTAAAATCGGCCCAAATGAACGCCGACAGCTCCTCCAACTGACGACGGCACGGAACACACCAAACAGACTCGGGTCACCAACCTCGCCACACTGTCCGACGGCCGATAATCGGGTTGGTGAGTAAGCGCCTTTAGGCAAATGTCCTTCCACTGTGCAAAGGGAGAGAATGTGGTCAAGTCCATGACTGAGCTGAGCTCCAATCCAGGCCAGGTCAGGAACAGGCAGAGAACTTGTGACTGCTAATCCTCATCTGGAAATGTAAAAGGGCATAACCTTCCCTCTTAACTCTAACTCCCACCTTCTTTCCTCCTCTCATCCGCTCTATCTTTTCTTGCTTCTTTCAACCTCATGTCATCCACTTCTACTGTACTGCCTGAGCAGTGGAGAGTAGGGACCCTCTGATTTCCCCTAACAATACTAACACAAAGTGGTCAACTCCAAGCTGTACAGTTGATTTATCACATCAATTTTGCTCCATTAGAAAAATCACATTATAGGACATAAGACCCAACATGATGCTCTATTAATATCTACTTGAGATTTCATAAAAAAGGGGCCAGAAAGAGGGTTCTTCGATGCCAGCAAAAGCAAGAAAACAGCTCGAATTGGAATCACAAGGTTTTCACCTGACAAAGACAAAAACTCAGCTGAGTGTATTCATTTCCCTCAACACTGACTCGCAGTGTTCAACCTTTTGGTTTGGGCAGAAAGAATTGATTTCAAGGTTTTAATGAGCTTTTTTTCCCCCAACACCGAGACAGTGGCATCGGTCGGAGGGTAGACTGCTGATTCACATGGAACAAGTGAAATCACATGGAATAAGATGCCTCATAACGTCAGGGAAACGCACAATACTTTGTCCACAGGCTGCTAAGTGCACAAAATACTTTAGTCACCATCCGAAGATCAACTTGCACTCAAGAAAAGACCTAAATTCCCCCCCGAAAAGTGAGATTTCCATGTATTTTTTCATTATAAAAGCAGGTTTATGTACTATATTAATACTGGGAACATAGGGGGACTTAATGAGAGAGGCACTAAAATGGAGCGTTTCAGACAGAGGGTGAATGCAGGTATATTCAGACAGACAGTATGAGAAAAAGCATGTAAACATGTTCTAGTACAAACCCAAAATACAAGCATGAACCTGTAAATGAGCACAATATGGGACCTTTAAAAGGTCCCATGACATGGTGCTCTTTGGATGCTTTTATATAGAGAGCCGAAGTCCCGCCCTTCTACTTCCGGTCCATGTGACCTTAATTCGGAAAGAAATATGAACCAGAGTCAATGGAGAGATAATCATTATTTTTTGATCCCGTTTGAACTGAGTCATGGATTACATATATGATGTTTGTCAATTTAAAACATTATTTTTCAACCGAAGAAAGTCTCTGTTTATTGTTCAACTGTTGTCCATGTCTCATGGATGATGTCTCGCTGATGTCTGTGTGTATCGTACCGGGGATGTAACGTTACTCTAATGAGCAGAGGATCTCGCCTGCTCTTTTGCTTATCGGCTGAAAACACTTCACTGGATAAAACACAGCAGTTAAGATAACGTTACATGTGTTGTGGAACAGAGCTAAGCTATCTAGCTAGCGAGCAAGTTGAGCATCAAGCTAGGTGACGTAAATTGTGCGAGACGAGAGATGTAGTTCATGGAGCGGCTTCACACAAAACTAAGTGGTACTACGACAAACCTACAGCTAACCTACGGAAAAATTATCGTTTAAATTGTCGAACATATTTGTAATCCATGGCTCAATACAAACGGGATCAAAAAATAATTTGCCTCTCCCCGTTCACTACTGTTCATATTTTTTCGAGTTTAGGTCCCATGAGGTCCACCGGAAGGGGCGTGACTTCGGCTCTCTAAAGACCTTAGTGGTCCCCTAATACTGTATCTGAAGTCTCTTTCCCGAAATTCAGCCTTGGTGCAGAATTACAGCCACTAGAGCCAGTCCCACAATGAGCTTTCCTTAGTATGTGCCATTTCTGTGTCTGTAGCTATTGAGGAGGGGGGGGGTCAAGGTGTGGCCTTGACCAACTGTCACTTTGCTTGTTTGAAAGTCATGATGTTTCTCTCTCATGGGTGGGCCAAATTCTCTGGGTGGGCAAAGCAGAGAAAGGGGAGGTAACCTTGCTCCTTATGACCTCATAAGGAGAAGATTCCAGATCGACCCATCTGAGCTTTCATTTTCTCAAAGGCAGAGCAGGATACCCAGGGCTCGGTTTACACCTATCACCATTTCTAGCCACTGGGGGACCATAGACAGGCTGGGGGAACACATATTAATGTTAAAAAACCTCATAAAGTGAAATTTTCATGCCATGGGACCTTTAAATATGATGCATTCATTTGCAATAATTCACAGTAATAGTTTCACTTTATTATCATATTACGTCATGCCTACACAATTTCAACCCAGTCAATATTTATCAAAGGATAAGCAGGCAATGAAGAAGCAGTTATCAGGGTGGAACTGCCCTGCTTTCTATACCAATTATAATGTAAACTACTATGTCAAAAGTCTAATATTTCCACTCTGTCGTCCGGCCTTGTTGCTGCAACTGTAACTAAATGTTTCTGTTTATTAAAAGAATACTTAAAGGGTCCATTTAATCATCTAATAAAAACACGTCTTGGAATCCTGGCAAGTTTTAAGCTCTGGGTGACTGTAAAGCCTTCATTTTCACTCGTAGCCTGCTTAATGTTATGTAATGGAATTAATCTGGTGCCCACTGGGCTTGAACTCACACAGCTAGCTGCTCTGTTTAAGTATAATCGAAAAGAGAAAGGCTCCACATTGCCCCAAATATAAATTTTTCAGCTATAATTATGGAGACCAAATGAGTCTTAAATAAGGATATGCAGAATAAAGCTATACGGCTACAATATCAATCTGATCATAAAGAATTATTTCACTTTTATACATATTAAGGTACAAGCAATTATCATCAACATTTCAAGCAGTAAATAAGATTTCTATTATTTTTGTCTATAAAATGTAAGAAAACTGACCTAAAGCCAAAAGTGACATCTTCAGTTGCAGCAATTCCCCACAACTAAGAGCCTTAAACCACTTAATGATTGATATTTTTACGTAAAAAAAAGAACTCAACAATTATTTTTATTATTATAATTCTTTCACGCAAATACAAAAATACACATACCCACCCCTAGTATATCACAATTAAAGATCACTCTCCTAATCAATCATAAATTAGCACAGCTGCCTTCTGCAGTGTCAGATTGCAGTAACATCTACTGTAACAAGTAGTTACACTGGTAGTCGTGGCTTCGATGACTAATCAAAGTAAGTCCACTGTAGCGAGCTAGTTATCAGTCACACCTACATGTCAGTCTGCCAGCACTGCTAGTGAATACAACTTGGGACATTTCGTGGCTCGCGTTAAAAACAGGTTTTACATTACTCATGACAACAACAAGAACTGATTTTACAATCTACAGACTTACTTGCAAAAGTTAGAATATTCTGATTCCAGATAAAAAAAATGGAAAAGTAAAATGCACAATTACTTTTTCTTGCTTGTGTCTATCCTTTACAGCGTTTAAACAATCTGGAATGCTTGCAAATGTATTTCATGAAGTCTTGAACAATGTGACGAATGTACCACCTTTCAAAGAAGAACAAAGGTGGCGGCTTTTAATTTGACAAGCATTTCCTGTCCACTGTCTTGGAATGCAGAAGCAGCCAAACGATGATTCAACTGTAATTTGGGTATTCGAGGAGGATATTTAACCCTTAAACACTCAGTCAGCTTATATGAAACTATATGAGACTTTTGTTAATTGAATAAAAGTTCAATTAAAAGGGGTTAATATCTTACAAAGAAAAACAGCTGCAACATTTTGAGCACTTCTCAAATCAAAGTCAAGACAGATTGTACTTTGCCGCCTTGAATCTAGGTAATCAAATTCAAAACCATTCAGGGCTTTTTAAGTCTTTAAAAAAGTTGCTCTTTCTCTGCTACAGCTCCCAGAGAGAGAAATAAAGTTCCAAGTGTTTGAACTTTGAACTACATCACAGCCGCTTGTCAAACTACAAAGAGGCGTTGTCTTCGCAGACGTTCACCAGAAGACTGCCCTCTCCAAGGCAACCCGGGAGGAATGCTCCATGAAAAGGACAAACATCAGCTCAAGTCCATTCCTAAGATTGATAATGATGGGACTAAAAAAAAAACATTTCTCTTTTTTAACTTTGAATGGGAAATGGGATTTTGTTACTGCCACAAATGTCCTTACAGAAGCAACCCATTATTGTAACAAACCCTGATGCCTGCCTGTATTTGATGCACTTCACGGAGCATACTGCATAACAATAAAGATTGAGTTAAGGCTCTGTGCTATTGTTATTGTGTCAAAGTAGCCATCACCTGCTGCATGCCCACCTGCAGTTCTGTACAAGCACACCGTCTGCTTGCTACCATATACAGAAGCTTTATCTGAAGAGGTTACGTGCTGAGTCAATAAGGGTTCATTCTAAACCAGTGACAGACAGGCCTATCCTCCAAGGGTATTAAAAGCCTACTGTATCTGATTCTAGTCTGTCAATCTTAATAGAGTAAGCCAACTTAGGTAGTTAGGTAGTTGTGCTTTAAAAATAAAAGCAGAGCAGATTTAGAACATCATCATTAAGCACTGACTGACTAACATTTCAAAATCTATCAAAACTAATGGATAAATGGCAACTCACTTCAGCTCTACATACAAGATATATGAATTATCAGATCACTCCAGAATTAATTTTGTTTTCTCAAAAAAACCTTCGAAAAATTGAGGCAGTGAAACTGTCCACTGAGATAGTGATACAACTGAGCTAACAGACTTATAATTGTTCAATCAGTCTCAGATATACAATGAATATAAAATCAATTTTGATAAGTTGATATTACTGCATGTCCACTATAAGGATTAAAACAACGAGCAAAAACTCATTCACATCAATCAGCAAACAGAGGCTAATCCTAGCATAGGTAAATGGCATTAGAAATATTAATTGAAGTAACTATGTTACAAAATGGCTGTTATTGCAAAGTGCTGTTACTACCATACAGCAAAGCAACAATGACAACTGGGTTGCAACAATTTGTTATAATCAATATTGATCAATCTGTCAATTATTTCTTCAATTAATCAATTATACGATCTACAAAATGTAGGTAGCCTAAATCATGACAGATGCCCATGTTTACTTGATAATTATCTTGAACGATTAATTAATTAATGAAATTTGTCAGCAATTAACTTTCTAAAAATTAATCAATATATTAATTAAATAATAGTTTCAGCACTAGATCATTGTCAGAGAGGTTTTATTATGAAATAGGTGACCGGAAATTGCATTGTTTTCATTCTTGCTAGCGTGACGCTGGTCGTCTAAAGTAGCCTAACATAGCAAGGAGGAAAAAAACAAACACTAAAAACGCACACTGTATTTGTGCTGCTAAATAATTTAAATATCCCGTCAACGACAGTGTGTAAAGGAATAAGAGCGTGTAATGCAGTAGGCACTAAATAACAATAAGGCCGCATTAACAGTCCCAGACAATGTGATTTAACAAGGCTACACCCCTCTCGCCCCCGGCTAAACTCCCTTTTTGTTTGACAGATTCTCAAAGCTAATCACAGTTGTCTGCATCATTTCAGAAACAACTGCTACAAATGATATTAGACAGGTCTCACTTTTCAACATAACACACATTTCAACCCCGACTGAAGTTAACAGAAAGACTGTCAAGGGCAATAATATCTCTCCATTATGATAACTGGAAGCTATTTCTTTTCGACAGTATGGGCTAGAAATGATACCTACAGTGGGAAGATGTTTGGTAGGGTATCCAAATGTCTTGACCGCTTCTGTCCCGGTTCACAGCGCAGCCGAGCCTCCCAGATAGGCTTTTGTTGTCACGCCAGGGTTGGTTGTTAGAAGGAAAGTCAGCTAAAAATGTATGCGATACAATTTAAAATGTGTGGAATCTGTTAAGAAGCCAGTGCAGAATTCCATCTGGTCGCTTTCCAATCTTCTGTCAAGCTAGCATGAACAAACTTAATGACTTCCGGTATGAACCTTCGTAATAAAAACTGCGCGGACACGCGTCCGTTCAAATTAATAGAAGAATATGGGGGAGCAAGGTTAAAAATTAAAACGGAAAACAACTACTTATAACCAAAATGCTGCCTTTATTTACGAACTAAACCAAAAATGTCCATATTTGTACACTATTACACTATCGCACAGACGAATTTGCTTTATAGAGCAAACCGCGTCACGTCCGGTGGTTGTCTGGCTCCCGTGTGCCAACTTAATACATCTGTATCTTTCCAGCAGCGGCTGGGTCTCGTTCACATCCTCTCACATGAAGCCCTTCTACCCACCTTGCCTCAGATATTCCTAGAATATATGGCATTTAAATCGACAAAAGTACAAATGTATTCACTATGTTTACATTTAATATATATTGGGGCACATAATTGTCTTTTCTCTACCACTGAGAGGAATAAATAAAGGAGATAAAAGAGTAAAGGTCGGATGGTGTACATATGGGAACGTACCCCAGGCCAAATCATGACAGTATAAACTGGGAAAAGACCATTGGAGATTAGATACCACGTGGTTGAAATTACACTTCCGGATCAGAATACAGAATTCATAACATTGGCAATGTATCCATGTTCTTTTAGGTGAAATATTAAACTAGTAAAAAAAAAAAAAAAAAAGTATGTGAAAAAATGTACTGGATAATGCTGATTCCAAAAGCCTAAACACATGGCTTAGACTTGTCTAACTGCCAGTTACAAATTAATAACAACATTTAAATAATATAAACTAGCCACAATCCAATAGAGGAAACCATCTCAGACTTTATTAAAGCTGCTTTTCATTTTACATACAATTCAGTATTACATATTTACAAATATACACTGATGTCTCATTATAATATCTTTATATCAACAACATACTCAATAGATACAATAGGAAAATAAAGACAGTGGTTGCTGCAATGTGCTGCATAAAAAGAAAAAATATAACCCTTCTCATCTCTCCAGCCTCCAAGTCAAAAAGCAAATTATTCAATAAGCTTTATTTTGTGATCATGAGAGAACACTGACAAGTTTAGCGCCCATGTCAGCTTTTAGGAGGCCAGAAAATAAACTCTCACAAAATACAAGTGCCTAGTAAAAAATACTTGCCTCGTTCAGGGCTTTGATACGAGAGGTTTACGAAGAACATGCCACAAAGAAAGAAGACATACAGCGAGACAAGGAGACTCACAAAAACCATAATCCTCTTCACAATGTCCATGCTCTCGAGGAAAACAATGTGAGGTATAGAGGACACATCTGTACAAGTGTGACATACATTTTTCAGTCTTACAGAACTTACACGGACAGACACATAATGCCAGCCACAGTTTACTCTCTGGTTTAGCTCACAGTTTGACACAGAAAGGCCTGTAAGCTTCCTTTTTCTGTAGAATCTTTCCTTTCATAGGAAGGACACGCGCGTTGCGATTTGAGTATAATAGTGGTTCAAGAAAACACCCACAAGCACTAATCATAGTTGTGGCGAAATTTAACAAAACCACAGTGGTGTTAAACAGTGGTGGACAAATAACCCATTTTATGTAATAAACAGGTGGGGCTGGTGTGAGTAACGGCATGCTGCACTCTCTGTTTTAACAACAGAGTCACACATTCAATATTAAAGATGGGAAAAGGAAACGATTGTTTTACAGTGTGCCTTGAGGATACAGTAGAAATCTTGGGGTATAAAAAACCTTTGAAAAGCAAGGTAAGAAAAAGGTGTCATTCAGTGTTCAGAATAGCACAGGTTCCGTGTGTGTGTGTGTGTGTGTGTGTGTGTGTGTGTGTGTGTGTGTGTGTGTGTGTGTGTGTGTGTGTGTGTGTGTGTGTGTGTCACAGCAGCTGGCTGTCAGAGATGTGCTATCAACTTGTTTCAACATCCTCTTTTTCCACTTAGTTTCAATAGGGCCAACTTAGCTTACTCACCACTCCTGTTGTGTAATTCACACCAAAAGTCAGACTTCTGTCATTATCCTTTTGCACTTTATTATTCGATTACTCTGCTACATCTTGGCAAGTAAACAAATATTGCTGTCGGGTGGGGTGGTGCAAACATGTTGAGAAAGGTCTGGGCCCTGGTTAGTCCTGCTTGGAGAGAAGAGGCTACTGGCTGGGAGCAGAGGGAGGGCACAAAGCCTGCTTTTGTTGCTGCAGTGCAAACCAAAGATATGTGAGCGCAGTGGCCATGACACAAAATGTATGTGCAGAGTATTGAGATTTATGAGTGTCTGTTTCTGTTTGTCTGACCAGGGTTGGAGGGTTATCAATTAACTTTACCTGAATAGAAATGAATCCAGCAGGCAAAGGAATGAGTAATTTACCTAAAATGTTCCTAAATGGGACCTTGTGTGTTACTCTGATGCAGCTGCTGTCTGTGGCTAAATAGCCTCTCTGGGGTGACATACACTAGTTGGATTTGTTCTGAAGCACACACACATGTGCAATGGTGCCCACACACACAAAGACATTTAGTAGACACAAGCAGGTATGCAGTCACACCTGCCTGCCCACGCAACTTCTTGGGCTTCCTGAGGAGGTAAATCCAGAGCAGTTCAGAGGCGGGTTAGACAATAACTCTTGGAAAAAGTTTCAAAAGAGGTTCAAAAGTTGTTCCAAGCTGCCTCTCTTTGTGTAAGTGATTCGTATGTGTAGCTGGAGAAGTGCATGACATCTGACCCCCAGGTAGTGCTGTTGGTGACATTCACCTAGTGATACATTTGACTCTGTGTTTCTTATACAAGTTAATACCATGAAACCAGGAAGCTCCTACCAACAACATGGGAGGAATACAGCATTCTCAAATGCGGAAAAATTATAAAACAACTAATTTGATACCACTGGCCTGCCAGACACTACAGGGGTTTAACACACTTTACCTAGTATGTTTTCCCCGTACAAAAAGGTGACAAGACTTTCAGTAACACGCCCTGAAAATCTGGCCTGCTCAGAGATGCTCCAAGATTCACTGAAAGCATTTGTTCTGGTTGCAGCCAGCTGCCAGTTTTCACAGTGTACGATTAATGTCCGACACTAAAGCATCGTGTGGAATACCAGTCTGATAGTATCTGTACCTGTTTCACACAAGAATCTGCCGCTATGCTGGGATGTTGTTGACTTGAAGTGGTTCAGCTTTGTGAGCTGCTGAGAGCTCACATTTAGTGCAGATTTTAATTTCTACACTTTGCTACATAATCAGAAGGATTAAATATTAGACTGAAGAAATTTACGGTGGCTTTTCTCTGTAGTTGACAAAGATTGTGAACTTTAAAGAAGGCCTGCCAGGAGGTGAAACATCACATTACTGTAACATCTGTGTTGCAATTAGACAGACAGGTGGCTGTAAAAACTCAGAAAAGGTGTTTGTAGTCGACCGTCAGCTGAAACACTGGTAACATTCGCACATCCAAGGATTCCTTCTGATTTTTGGTTGGGTCCGACAAACTGTGACGTGGATGGTCTGCGAGATGAAGCGCTTTGACTCCGTCCTCCTGTCAGGGTCAGCTTTAGTTGTTTTTTTTAAATTCCACATGGAAATTGTTTTAGTTTGAGGGTTGGAGCCGCCAGGACAGTGATCGTAGGTCAGGGTTTGATGTCGGAGAAGCTGGTATAGGTCTCGCTGCAGCTGGAAGAAGTGCTGACGTTCCCAGAGACGCTGCCATCTGCAGGACAAACAACGACAATCTTGGTGGCTTTACTGCTTCCAAAAAGGCAGGATCTGTGTTTATATATAGTCAAACAAATATTCTGCCCTCACCAATCAGCAACAATTCTGAGGTGTGGGCAGTAATTCAACAGAAAGAACACATTACCGCTGAAACGTATTGAAGAACAGGTGTCAATAGACCCGATATATAGTGTATATGGAAAAACATACCTGAGCTGCTGAGCGACTGGGATGACTTGGACTCGGAGATGAGGCTGAGGAGGTTTGCTGCTGCCACCCAGCCCTCCTTACTGCTGCGAAGGTTCTTCACAAACCTACAGAGCATTAAACAAACAGTGACTGTACCCAACCGTGTAAATATCTATTCATATAGCTTCCTTCGTTGGCATTATTGCACATCATTATTAGCAGATTTGGGGATTTTCCTTGTCCAAATTTTAAAGATGCATTTTTCTCGGTGAAAGCAGGAATCATACTGTGGCCCTCGCATAGAATTCAAGTTTTTTTTTCTCAATGACTTTGTGATATAGGTCTGGTTGCTTTCATAATTGCTGGTTTTATACAGTCTTGTTTATATTCTTTGGGCTTAAAACCACCAGCTAATGTAGACCAATAATCTTTTTTCAGGTCTGCATAAAATCAAATTTGGATTCTTCTGACTGGAGAAAGGAAGATGTTTACCACAGTCCCTCCTCTCCTTCTCTGATAAGCTGGACCATGTCTCCACTCTTGACAGACAGCTCCTGAGGTCCCGCCTTCTCACAGTCTGCTACGACCGTATACTTTCCTGGAGCCTAATGGGTCAAAGGTCAGCAAAGACAGACAGTCAGAGCTGGCAAACGTCAGCAAAGTATAGAAAAAAGAGACAGTGTAGGGAAACCATATGCTGTATGTGAAAGTCTCACCAGCTTCCTTCCTCCTTCGTCCTCGGCGTCAGAGTTTATGGGGTCCTCGCTGCTGGAGTACCCATCGTTCTCTTCTGAGGCATCCACCGAGAGAGACGCCTTGTTCCAGCCTGTAGGTGGGAGGTGGGTGGTGGTGGTGGTGGTGCGGAGAGGACAGAAGGGAACACAGGTGAGGAGATTTAGAAGCAAATGAGAGAAGTGGAATAATGAGAAGTGACTTGAAGAATCAGTATCAGTCCCACTCCATGTGGCATTAAAATGCTACCTGGGTCACTAATTAGATAACTCCAAAGATGCACACGCACACGCACACACACACGCACACACACACACACACACACACACACACACACACACACACACGCACACACGCACACACGCACACACGCACACACGCACACACAAAATTCCTCCAAAATCCCAAAGAAGATCAATGGAGACAGCAGACAGATCCCAGTAAAACACAAACCAAAGTGAATCAAGGATTCATTGTCAAAGAACGCGCAGAGATTTGAATCACATGGATTAATTTCAAGGCTGCTCTGACTGAAAAATAAGTCCACGCCACACAACCACTAACCCATAACACCCAATAGTAGAAGAAGAGAGAGAGTGATTGATTTGAGGTAGAGTGGTTACCTTGAAAAAAAAGTCTGTCATTAAGCCTTGGTTGAGACTTGCAATCTAATACTTGCAAGTAAAAATAGCTTTCAGGTCATTTAAAACTCATCTCACGCCAATCGAAGATAAGACAATAAGACTCCATACAAGGCTAAATGAAACACTTGACCTCTGATCCAATCAATCATCACCACCACAAACCACAGCAAACACCCACAGTGGCTCATCCTGAGAGCGGCACTGTACCTCGCCGCTTGCTCTGTAACAGACTAGAGGTACTCATCCATTTGACTCTGCTCAGAGTGGCATGGGAAGCCGGCTCTAGACGGGGAGAAACAGCCAGCATGTCAGTGAGACAAGTAGTCCTGTAGTCAGAGAGCTGCGTCAGCTGGTCAGTCAGTAAAATGGACCCAGAGGACTACAGGAGCAATCACGCTCCAAATCACTGACATGGGACACACGCAAGATTCTTCCCTCTTATGGTTAGTAAAGTAGTCAATTTATCAGTTAGTAAATCATTCATTCATCGACATTTGTTAAACAAAGTAAAACATCTTTTACAAAGTATTTTGGGAAATACACTTTTCAATTCACATTCTTGCTGAGAGTTAAATGAAAAGGGTCTGTCCAAAGGAAACAAAATCTGTCTATGTATCCATGTCTTTGGACAAAGCAATGCTAGCAGTTTCCCCCTGTTTCCAGGCTTTATGCTAAGCTAACTCTCAGCAAGGACTCCAATACAACGCCTCAAATACGCATATTTCCCAAAATGTTAAAAGGTACAAGTCTTCAATAATGATAATGATTATGACCTTTGAAAATCATGTTGTCATGCACATAGCAACTGCAGTGTTCAGGAAAAAAAGAAATATCACAGAGCATCTGCAGGTTTCTTTGTTTTTTTGGAGAGGTTTCATTGGTCCAAAGAAAATCTACCATGATGATAATACAACTGGGTTTAGGAAATGGCTAATAAACTCAATGCTATTTAAGCGCTTTACATAACTGATTTGAAGACTTCCAGGACCTGCAGATAGTCAGAAACACATTTCTTTCTCCACATATGTACAATACTGTCATGACAAATGTAGGGTGATAGTATGAGGAACAGCTTCTACTGCTGGATAAATGTTTGGTTTATCCAGTTTCAGCCCTCTATGTGAGACGCAGGTGAAATCTACACAATGAAAACACACCAGTGTACACTTTAGTGGTGAGGGATGGGAGGATGAATGATGGCCTCTAGAATTAGACGGGCCCCTATTGTGGGACAACAATATACCTTTGAACCCAAACGGTGTGGGGTCACTCTTGACCAAGTGGCGTTTGGAGCAGTGCTCGGGGCTCAGGGCCGAGCCTGGCCACACAGGCAGAAAAAAGTGAAGAGAGGGAGAAAGACCAAGAGAAAAGTGAGAAAGAGAACAGCCTCGGGGAAGCAAGAATATAACACTGTCATTAAATAACTAAACCAGCGAGAAGCACATTGTAACTAAATGTGACCTCAAGCCTCCAGAACTACAGCAGTGGTAATGTTTGACTTTTAACAGCAGGAGGAAGAGTGTCTGCAACATGAAAACTAGAATCACCAGTTCTCACAACAGCCAGTTATACTGCATCAGGCTCTGAATCAGGTTAGACTGGGGGCAATAATTGATCATTAATTAAAAACACTGCACATGTATGAACTGGATTTAATGTAGACCTGATGATCATTATACTGGCTGTAAGGAAAACACTGTCCATCTTTAGTTATTTAATTTAAGGGTGTGTTTTAGTGCTCATGAATTAACTTTTCATTCGTTAAGGAAAGAATGCAAGAGCTACACACCACAGTGAACTAATCACACTAAACTGGTCTAAGCATTGTATGCCTGTTTTAAAAACCTCCTTCGTTCTGCTAACATTACCTTTTGGACTCTTGAGATTGCTGAAGCCCTGCAAAGTAAAACGCTTTTTAGCCACTGAAGACCTGTCAGTGGTCGGACTGGTCACTGGTTCATCTGGAAACAATGGTTTCAGATGGAAAGCAGGAGAAAAAGAAAAAGAGAGTGTTGCGATCATGGAAAAATAAAAATAAAGAGGTAGAGAGAGAGAGAGAGAGAGAAAGAGGAACCATGAAGATGAAGGTAATGAAGAAAAGCAGCTTTTAGTAGGAGCATTTCAGCCATAGTTGACTAATATAAACTATCTTCACGTCTGTGGGTGAGGATGCAGCGTTTATCAAACATTCACCTTTGTGTTTCGGTGAAGAAGAGGAGTCAGACATCACACTCGTCTCCGCCTTCTTCTCCTCTTGCTTCTTCTGGTTTTTCTGACCACTGCTACGAAAGGGACTGGGAAATAGAAGAGAAGAAGAAGAAAAAAAAATAAATAAAAAGGCATCTTATCTGTTGGTGTACATACCTTATGTGTGCAATGTATATACTGTAAGGCTTAGACACCGACCTGAGGGAGATGGAGCTGTTGTTGCTGTTGGGACTCGGGAAAACAGAGTCAGAGCTCTTCTGCTGACTGGCATCTAAAACAGTAACTACAGTTGAAAGCAGGTATGTTGTGCAAAAGACAGAGAAGAAGCATTACAAAGAAGCTTGTGCGGCTTTGTGAGTTCACGATACCTCTGCAGGCGTTGAGCTGTTGGGTCAAAACTTTGCGGATCTCGTTCACCCACGCTGTTTTAATCTCCGGTGTAGGAGCCTAGGTGAGACAAGTGATGACACAGCATTAACAGTCATGGGGTTCCTTCTCCATCTGTCAAAGCAGTGAGGCTGAGTGATCTTACCTGGACTATAAAAACTTCGTCTCTGGAGTTGCACCAAATCTCAAACTTCTTGTTGTCTCCTTTAGCGTTCTCTGTAAAGCCCACCGCACTCATCTGAGAGGAGAATGAAAGCACACAGTCAGCCCTGATCCTTCATTACAGCTGCCTAGCACAAATATGAACTCAAATCTGACCCATGCAGTGATGGAAGAAGTATTCAGATAATTTACTTAAGTAAAAGTACTAATACCACACTGTAAAAATACACTGTTAAATGTAAAAGTCCTGCATTGAAAATGTTACTTAAGTAAAAGTAAGAAAGTATCATCTGAACAATGTACTCAATGCAGAAAAATCCTCAACATTTTAGAAACGATCAAAACAGTTCTGTCATCCAACTAAGTGTTTTGTCTCCTAATCTTTTCAGTACTTGACTCGAGTAAAGTACAAGTACCTCAAATTTGAACTTAAGTACAGTACTTGATTGAATGTACTTAGTTACATTCCACTACTGGACCAATGTGAGCTTACACTGAGGGAGTGCTTGAAGCTGTAAGACGGAGCTTTCTCGTAGCCCTCCCCGTTCTCCTCTCTCCTCTTACAGAAGAGCAGGGCCTTCTGGTGCAGGAACAGGTGCCTCTGCATGGGCTTAAAGCGGGCCAGGTCTTTCACCTTGGCGTGGCCTTTTTTATGCTCCGTCCACACACTGAAGGAGCCCTGCATCAGCAGGCGACCCAGCTCCGACAGGTTACCCTGAAAAAGGGAAAAGACAGATATGGTTTTTATGGTCCACTCCTGCCCAAGCCAACCAGCTAAATGAGCATACTACATCTCCCAGAATCATTGGTGTAATTTCTCTGACCTCGTATCCTGTGATGGCGATGAGGTGCATGGAGTCGTTAACAGCTTTCAGGATCCCCAGGATGGAGGAGAGAGCTTCCTGTAGGTCGTCACAGCCATCGCAGCCCTTACTGTACTTCAACAACTCCTGCAAACACACAAGACAAAGTGGAGAATACAGTTAGTCTGAAATAAAAACACACAGACAGACAGACCGTACAGTACATGGACACAGCTCACCTTAAGCAGTAGCTGGTACTTGGTGATTCTCTGGACAGGTTTAAGGAGGTAGGAGTCCAAACCAAGTTTATGTTCCAGCTTCTTCTGGCACTCCTTGTTCACAAAAAATAAACCAATGAGGATACTCGTTGAGAGTTTGTTGTTCACACGAAAAGGAAGGTGTTGCTACAGTATGAGGTGAGAAATGAAAGGGCAACCTGGAAGAAGGCACAGTCGGAGCACTGTCTCCACAAGCTCTCAGAGCGAGGTTTATTCTGGCAGTACGCCTCGTAGATCTGCAGGTCCTTCATCTACAGAGACAAATAAAATTATGTCGGTCATTGATTTGACTTGTTAAGATTACGGTAAGATTCTTTTATTGGCTTTTTATTGACTTTATTTTAAAAGTCCAGACCAGAGTGCAGGAAGTAAGTGCTTACCCTCTCTAAAAAGCAGCGGCCCACTAGTTCTGGGCAGTCAGTGTATGCTTCCAGTTCCTTTAGAAATGTCCTGGAGACAAACAGCATGACACAAAGTTTTAGAGTTTAGGCTATGTTGTAAGATATTCCATTTCTTGCCGAGAGTTAGAAGAGAAGATCAATACCGCTCTCACATCTGTACGGTAAATATGAGGCTGGAGCCAGCAGCCGGTTAGCATAGCTTAGCATAAAGACCAGAAACGGGGGGGAGCATACCTCTTATGAAACTGGTAGATTTCAGACATGTTGCCAAACAGGACGACCTTCTTGCTCAGCAGGGTGCTGGGGATGAGGTGAGCCATGGCAGGGTTGTCCATCTCCGCTGCATAGCCCTGGAGTTTAACATCACACACATTAAATCAACAGATTTGCTGATACAGAGAATAGATGCATGTACTGAATTACGTTTCAATAGTCATTTGAAGTGACACTCACGTCCAGCACACACAGTAGCTCCTCCACATATGCTCTCTCCGTCTCCAACAGTTCATTCATCACGTGGCTGCAACGCAGAAAAACAAGATATAAATTCAGTTAGCAGAAGCCTGCATGCTATTATATTTTCACCCTCACTCCAAAGCTCCCTAAGATAAGACCCCAGAACTGAAATACTTGGATGTTGGTTTAAAAGTGATTCAGACAAAGAAAAGTGATCACAGTATCACTGTCCTTTGACTGCTTTCTTATCTATGGCTCTGAGGATGACCTTTGACCCCTTACCGCCGAAGTACTGCCAGGTTTTCTTCTTCTTCTGAGAGAGAAGCATGTCTGGTACCACCGTTATGTATGGGAGACTCCACCTGGACACACACCCATTCATAGATAGTATTTGCTTTGACAAAACATCTCAACCTTTTTGAGGAATATTTATTAAATTTTTTGGGCATTGGAAATTAGCAATAGCTATAAACGCTGTGATGGTGTACATTGGAGAATTGTTGTTCAGGTGTCTATGTGGTAGCATCTGTCCCTATCAAAAATATATATTTACCTCTAACTGAGCATCAAAAACTAAATCCTAGTTTAATATTCCCTGCCAAACAACTGATCAGTAGTCATAAATTTACCTTTTTGCAGATGGCACTATCTGCAGAGTATCTCCTCTCTTTTCTCTCTTGATCTGAAGGACAGAGAGAAAACAATGGTTTACTCTTACTCTTACTCTTACTCCACTAACCAGGTCAGAAGAGCCAAGTCTTGGTACGACTGCTGCACTCTTTCATTAAATCCGGTTATCTATTGATCCAGGCTTACTAGGAGAGGAGAGTGGAGACTTCACTTCAGGTCTTGGTGCTACTGGCTGGACTGGTCTGGTCTGTTTGGCAGCGAGTTTCTTCAGGCTGATGCGTCTCTTCTCAAACATCTCTTGGACGGAGATTTGCTTCTGGAAAACTCCCTCTACTTGGTCCTGATGGAGAACATAGACATTGCAGTGAATTAACTAAAAGATACACTTGATGTACTGTAATCTGTTAAATCCACTTCCTGCTGACCATGAGCTGAGGAGTGAGCACCGCCTCATACTGGCAGCAGATGGCGCTGCGGTCGGCGAGGGTGTGTAGCGGCCCTGTGTCCAGGTATCGCTCGAGTTCTTGCAGAGCTGCTTCAGCTCCATCCTGAGACTGACAGCGGTCCACTGGCTGGCTGGCCAACAGGAAGATGCCGTCCTCACACCACCGTAATGCCTTGGGGGGAAGGGGGGGAGGGGAAGTTTTATAGAAATAATGGACCCCAATGTCTGGGAAAAGTTCCTTCTTCTATTACTTAACTCCAAATAATGATAACACAAAGGAAAGCTCAGCGGATCATCTTTCTTTATCTCCCATGCACATACAATCCGACTCGTACCTTCTCCAGAGCGTGGTGGAGCTCCAACGCCGTGAGCAGGAGGCTCTTCTTGCTCCTCAGAGTGAAGCTGATCTCCTCGCACACTCCTCTCAGCTCGCCGCACTTCGGCCTGATGGAGTCCTCGGCATAGTGGGAATTTTCTATCAGCCTGTCACCTTCACTGGCCAGGGACAGGGCACGGTCTAGTGTGTCCTATTGAAACACATTGACGATGTTCTTAAATCAGAATATACTTTAGGATACATAGAGAGCACTGGTTTGTCAGCTAACAGCGGTGGACACATCATCAATCAACCGCCGACAAATTAACAACAACCTCTTCTCGTCCTCTTCCCCAGTCCTCTCCCTCTGAGTGCAGCGTTCATTACTTAATGCTGGATGGAGTGGGACACACTTTGTACAAATCAGTCAAGCTCTTTCGGTTTTTAAGACCTAGATCAGTATTTTCACATGTGAAGCCTGTAGTCGGTGCCAAATGCAAAGCAGCAGCTTTACATTTTATAATTTTCACATGAAAAAGTACAATATGTATCATTATATGGATCCAATCCACACACAGGTGCGACCTCTACCTCTCACTCTGTCTATCGCACATCTATTTCCACTCGGTCCCAGTGAGTGAGGGATGGAACAGGGCATCACATCGATTATATCCTTAGCCATATGGCTTCAAGGATGCATCAAAGGTGAAGTGTTGAGCACCAGTGTTTTCTGTTCCACGAGTTAGGAGATTGTGTGTGAGTGTATGTAAATGTGTGTGTGTGTGTGTGTGTGTGTGTGTGTGTGTCTTACACAGGCCTTGTCCTCATGGCCGCTGAGCTCTCGGAGGACATGCTCAGCATGGGCGGGGCTTACGCTGACCTCGGAGAAACCCGACAAACGCTCCGATGTCACGTCAAGCTGGGGGCGCACCTACGAACACACACATTGTTAATGCTGAGCACACGTGTTACCCGACTAATTTCTCCAAAACTACACTTCCCATAATTCAACTCACTTCACGGAAGTGCTGTTCAAAATGGCGGAGCTGTAAACACTGTTCCAGCTTGGTGCGGTGACGCTCCCAGAAATCATCAAATGCTGTCTGTGTTTCGTCCAGCTGACCCAGGAGTCTGAGAGGGAGGGGGGAAAAAAGAAGGGAGGAGAAGTGATGGGAAGAAAGGAGAGAGGATTTATTCATGCGTTCAGGGATGACTTCCTCATCTATTTATGTTTCCATTCATTCGGTCCTCTACCTCTGTACAGTAGCTAAGTTTTCCAGTTCATCGTAGGTCATGCTGTATTCAGGGTCTGTCTGTAGAGGCTCGTTTATACACTCCAACAGGCGTCCCCCTTGAGACAGTGCCACCTGCAGGTCCTCCTGGAAATTGAACAAATAATTTTCTTCAAGGCAACAGCAAATATCTCTATCTATGAGAGAAAGAAGGAAAACAAGAAAACAGAAAAGCAAATCCTACCTTCATTTTATCCTTCTTCAGAGTGTGAGTGTGCAGCAGGTTGACGGTGGCCTCGGCATCATTAGGTAGTTCTGTCTCTGCAAGCTCAGTTCCAAACGCCTGCAGAGTCTGAGCCGTGGTCTTTACCATGAGGGCAAATGCCTCGATTGCCTGTGGAGAAGACATTCAGTTCGTACAACAATAGTCAAACTGGTAAAATGATGCAGAAGTATGTGCATTTTATTTTGTCATGTGCGAAAAACATGAGTGAGAATATGTACTTAAAAAAAAACAGAAGTGTGTGTGTGTGTGTTCACATACAGTGCGGTGTGAGATCCAGCTGTCATGGCAGTATTCCAGCGTGCCTCCCAACTCTGTGGTCAGTTGTCCTGGGTCTATATAGGCATGGAGCTCAGTCACCGAACTCAGCATCACCACCTGATAAAACACACACCACCAACTGATTATATAAAGAATTATGTGTTAAAAGATAATCCTAAAGAACTTCAGAATAATTAAAACAAAAGGAATAAATAAATAAATAAAGGAAAGACAGACAGGTGCAATGTACAAGTCACCTTCATTTTGAACTCATCCCTGTTGTACTTGAACAGGAAGTCTGACAGAGTCCGCTGGAGCAAAGTAGTGGGACGTAACACCAGAACCAAGTGTAAGTTCCCTGGAAATGAACCCTGAGAGAGGAAAAAAGGGAGGTAGAATGTTTTTATTAATCTATTAGTATGTGTATCTTTCCATTTTAGAGAAAATCAGGTGTGGAAATAGCCTAGCTAGTGTAGACTAGTGACATGCATTGATTTATATTTTGAAATTCAGGCTTTGACATCTTGTTTTTATAGTGAGGCTGAAAGAAATACCTACTTTCATCACTTCTATGCAATAATTTTTATTCTTTAACACTTCAGGTTTAGAGTCCTGCTGTAGAGGTATGAAGCTAGACGGCGCCCACTTGTGTGACAGCCGTCCCCTCTGCTGCAATCCTGAACCATGAAGAGGTTTTTCTGGGATTTAATATCCACTAAATCTCCTACAAATCTTTAGATGTTGTTCCCCTGTTACACCTTCCATCTAGAAATCTGTGACTACAAGGTAAATTAGTCTGGGTCTTTGGGAGTAACCATAGCTTCCGTCTCTCCACCTCCACACTAACAGGATGAAAGCATATCGAATTGCCTTTACACAGACAACAACCCAAGAGGCCACTCGGCTAAAAGGCTGTATTGGTCATAGCTTCCTCTAAAACTCTGGGTGAATTGCTTCAACCTGTCAGGCATCATAAATCAATGTAGGGTCTCACTCACACACACACACACACACACACACACACACACACACACACACACACACACACACACACACACACACACACACACACACACACACACACACACACGACAAGCTAATAAATCCTCAGCGTTGCCATAAATAAAGTGGCAGATAGTGGTGGACATATTGTAGAAAAAAAATTGAAAATATGCAAGAAGTATAAGGCTGATCACCTCCCAATTAAACGTCATATGCATTCCTGCTTTTTCCTGGCTTTTAAAATAAAATGTTAGTAGTAGTGGTGTGTAGTGAACAATGCTAGCTATTGCTGCTAATGCAAACAACCAATTGACTAGCGAATTACATTATAACCTGACCATGGGGACCAGGGGATTATATGGCATTATTTGAGGAAACAACATGTAACTGGTGTCCACAATCTCTATAAAATGGTGCCACCCGCTGCCTGCATCCATCGTTGTCAATAACAATAAACAATGCATATTTTCAACTGAATCACAACCCATAAAACTGCTTTGATAGAATCAGTAAAACAAATACTGTACATGGCTTTAATTTAGTCTACAAGGAGACCTGCACTCACACAGAGGCACACATACATTACAGTTATGAAATGCCTGCAAGGTGTTGCCATGGAAACCATCCTCCTTGAAAAACGCATGGAGCGAGATGGAGAGTGCATGACTGGATTCAAGCGAGATGATACAGAGAAAGACTGTGTGTGTGTGTGTGTGTGTGTGTGTGTGTGTGTGTGTGTGTGTGTGTGTGTGTGTGTGTGATAAATTAAGGGGGAGAGAGAGAGTAAGAGCAACAGAGAGTAACTGATGTCTGTCTGTGTGATGGACTTTTTTGTGTCGATGTAGCTCCACTTTGCCGTCCCAGTCATTTATTTTTGGCTCACACACACGCACACTGTCCACCTGCTATGGCGCTTATGAAAGACAGCCAGGTTGGTAAGTTCCGTTCCAATTTCCACGCAACTGAAATATTTTATAACATAATAACACCACAGCCTCCCTTAAGCTCTAATTACAGCAAATCACACCTGCAGATAAACTGTAGGAAAGAATAAGTTGCAACTAAAAAGAAGAATTGTAATTCAGCATGTTTATCAGCTGACTATATATAAGCAAAATGTTCTTCTACCAATAACACACCAGACAAAACACAGAAAGCAATATATCTGTAATTGGAATCCATTCAATTTAATAAACCCTGAGAGGTCTTGGTTTAATTTGTACCTCCGCATTAACATGATAATACACAATCTGCTCGGTGCATCCCCCTGACAGATGAACCGAGACATGCTAATGTGCATACACATCCCCTGGATACACACTTATACATTAAAGTGATGCGTGTATATACACACACACACACACACACACACACACACACACACACACACACACACACACACACACACACAAAAAGCACACATAAATAAATGATTAGGATTAGAATATCTTTTCTGTTGACCGGGGTGATTTATATTCTTTCAGGGAGGAAAACCACTACATTCATGTCCTCTAATGACATCCACATTGTTCTCCTGGGAGTTGGATAGCCACCACATTAAACCACCTCCCTCCACATGCTCTAACCCCCCCTCTGTCTATATCACTGCTTTTGGACATAAAAAGAGAGATGAACTTTCTGTACTGTAACTGCTTTTTAGCTGGTATGTTACAAATGTGACAAATTCAAGCTTCTCCTTTGCACCAGATGATAGAGCTGTCTGTCTCCTAACCCTGCAGCAATATCCTCGTATTCTTCAATGACTGCATATTTATTACCCTAAGTCACAAAGACAGGCTGCAACAGCGACGATGGTGTGCCATCATCATTTGACTGCAAATGCATGTGGATTCACCCGTTTGTCCTAAATACATTTTGGTATTTGGATAGTGGATCTACAGTGCTCAAGTGGAAGCCTGTTGTTTAAGTATCCATAAAAGATACAGAAAGTTATACTAATAAGAGCAAGCAATTGTTGCTTATTTCATGATGACTATAAACTAGATGTCAAAGTTCATCCTCAGTTTTATTTACCGCTTTATTCCATCCCTGTACATGAGACTAAAAACTACTGGTCAGACAACCAACATGGCAGTGTGTGAGCATCTGAACATGTACACTAATCTCTGGCTTTACATGACAATACTGCCATTTTTTTTTTCTTCCAGCGGGTGAAACCAGCAAACAGCAGCGGGCCACCTTGAATGGCCTTGATGAGCAGAGCGTCTCACGGGAAGACGAATGACATTCATTCTCCGGTAAGACTGTGTGTCATTGGCTGGTGGAAAAAGCGGGCATTGCCCAAGAAGGACATCTACTGCGGGGGATTGGCCTGAGGGGGACTGAGGAGGAGAGCGTGCGAGACACCGCTCTCACCACCTGCTCTTAATGCCTTCAGGTTACGTTATAATGCTGCCTGCTTCCATCATGGCCTTCTTGGGACACCATTCACACACTCCACTCCCCCTACATTAAAGCTGATCATCTGGTGTATACTTTTGAACAGGACTTATATTTAAGTATATTGTATGACTAAATAAAGACCTGACTTTGCTAATAAAAGTCTTGATTGCATTTTTCATTACCTTGTTCTTTTTTTTAATGTCATCGACATCTCTTTGTGTTGAAGGCACTGTAATTGTTTTGACATCCCGAAAACATGCCAGATGCAGCATCTTGGCCTAAATATATCCCTACTGCGATCATTTTGAGATATACTGTAAACCAAAAAGGCACCGCTAACAAGACTACCAGCCTCTAACCTGCTTGCTGGTCATTGGTAAATCTCATGACCTGCTGTACAGCATCAGACCGGAAGCTGCAGAAATGACTCCCAACATGATAATCCATAACAGAAAAGATAAATAGTAACCTCCACCACTGTCTTTGTTTACAGTTATAACACTATAATTTCATTTTCAACAATAGCCTGGTATTAAATAATACACATTTCAACAAATGTAGCTGAAAATAAAAATGCAGTGTTCACACTTGTTATTTACTTGTGTGCTGTGTGGGAAGTAGAAATAGAAAATGACTCAAAGGAGCAAAGAGATGGTAGAAAACTAGAACAAAGAAGAAAAGTAATGGATGAAAAAGAGGAGGGAGATAGAGGTGGGTGATCAGCAGGAGAGGTAAAGGGAGAATAGGAGATCCTGCTGAGAAGCTTCTGCTACCTGCCTCTCTCACGTGGTTAAAGACTGGGTATGATCGCTTGTGGGACTCATTTTACCTAAGCTATTATTTCCCCTAGTTTTTTTGTCAACAATGATGATGATAATTTATACTGATTAAACAAACTTTAAATTAAATAATGAGCTTTACAGGTTCCACTACGTGGCTTTTGTTGCCGTCTCCCACCCCCCCCCCAGTTTTAATGCTAAACTAAGCTGACTGGCTGCTGGCTCAAGCTTCATATTGTTATGGACAGTCACGAGACTGCTATCAATCTTGTCATCCAACTGTTGGTAATAACAGTAAAAAATTTGAAAAAAGTACAAAGTGAGTATTTCCTAAAATATCAAACTATTCAGGTTAAAATCAGGGTTCCTCTGACTAATATTTTATAACACTGATACAATGTCAGTCACTGGTCATTGATAAAGACATAAAATGATTTAATTAAAAGGACTTTGGTTAGTTGAAGTGTTCTAAATCAATACTATTTTTTACATGTATACTACAAAATACAACTTTTTTCATTCTTTCACATGGATTACACCAATTATAACAGACAGACCATGACTGATTGGCTCCCTGCTATCAGTGCAACCCACAGTCCATCAACGTCCCTTTCAAGAACATGTACTGGGCCAATGGACTGGAATAAAATACAGACCTGGAATGGTCCATTATGGGTGTCTTGAGTGTGCAGATGTTTGTGTGGACAGGTTTAAACTGACTTGGTGGAGTCATAATGAAGCAAGGAGCTTCATAATGGCTTATTGTCACAGTGGGGATAGTTTCTCAGAAATTCCATGGAAAGACCATTAGTTGTGATTATAATCAGTGTCCAATTAGCATATATTAGCATATATCTGCATATATTGAACATGAACATGCTAAGTGGGGTAATACAGGTAGAGCATCTTAACAACAGATGTGTAGGGTGTGGTGAAGCTTGATCATCATGTTGGCAGAGCCAGCTAATCATGATTCAAAGATGGAGAGGACAATCCAGGAAACTGCTAGAGTGATTCTAAAATATATCATAAAGGGAGCCGTGTTAGTATCTGGAAACCTCACCCTAACCACACATTTCTTTCAGATACAACAGTTTCTTGTCCTACTTTTTCTCCTTTTTTTTCTTTTCATATTAGGGCCTCAGAGAGCAGCAAGTCACTTTGATTCTCAAGTATGTTTTGAAATGAATCAACTCATCTCTCTGCCTTTTTTTCTGTTCAAGATTCTCTTTCTTTTATTGCTTTTTGCCTTTTCTCATCTCTTAATCCCCCACTTTCCATTTTTGAGCATTTCCCTGGATCCCTTCTCTTTCACTCTTTTATTGCCTCTTCAATTCAACATGTCAGAAAGTTTTACGCTGTCCATAAAGTAGGCTAGTAGGCTAATGGCACAATTACAGAATCAGTGTAATGGCTCACACAGTTTGGACTTTTTATGTCCAACAGGACAGCATCTCATTGCACACACTATGTTCACGCGCTGTGAGAATCTACCACCGACACCAGCATAATATGCTATTTTCAACTCCCCTCCTGCTTCGTTTCAACATCCAGAAAGAAAGAAAGTGGCCTAATTGCCGGTACATGTCCTTTCTATACACAGCGAATGAATAATAACTTATCTAAAACAAATACACATACACACACACACACACACACACACACACACACACACACAGTACAGTTTGTACAAGCTAGCAAAACATCCATTACTCTAAGTGGTAACAAACCAAATTATACACACACACACAGCTGACACCAGCAACTAAACCCACAGATCCATGTTTAAACAAGCATTACCGCGTGTAGAGTAATGCACACACACCAAAACAGCCATTTGTAGTCGTCAGAGGTACTTCATCAGCAAATGATGCACACAAACAAACTGATCCAGAGCACAGTCTCACACACACACACACACACACACACACACACACACACACACACACACACACACACACGGTCTTACTGCGATGCGGAGCAGGGTAGCCCTGACGGCGGCCCATCGGTCCAGTCGTCTGTCAATGACCAGATTGAAACCCACTCCTGATGCAGCAACGCTGCAAAAGAGAAGCACACATTGTTATTACCATTTTTTTTTTACGTTGTCAAGGTGAGGATGAAGGAATCACCCAATACTATGATATTCCTGCACTGCATTTCCCAGAGATTATTTGTCTCTCAAACAGGGAAGCTGCTGATGTGATTCTGTGTGTAAACAAAAAATATAAAATACATATTTTTCAGTAAAAGGCTGCACGGTAAAATGTAACCAGTCACTGCCTGGTTTGAGCTTTCAGCAGCTATCATCAGGTCACTATAACTGACACATAATAGCATATATAAAAGTTATATAAAACCAACTTTAGCAGTCTTTGTTGGTCTTCACAAAAGAAAAAAAAAAATAATTAATGAAAAAGCTATACAAAGTAACGTTAAAACATGGTGGTAATCATCTGTCATCAGTGATGATAAAGAGAGACCCTTGTGATTACCATGACAACCTTGGCTCTGTGTTAATGTGTGTGTGTGAAAATCTAGCCATTCATTCCACAGGCAGTGCCATATAGCAACCTCATTAAGCTAATGTGTGTGTTGTGTGTGTGTGTGTGTGAATGCAGTATTTCCAGCAAAGGTCCTGCTGGACAAATTGTCATGCATCCTGACACATAAACACACAAGTAAAAAGGACTCAAACACAACACACACATACACACACTGTGGGGACAACAAACGAATACTGCTGAGTTGGTCCATCTGCGTGTCATCATTAGCCAATTTTCATCATCACACACAGACATACCAAGAAAATGTACACACTACACTACCCAGTGAACGCTGCGACATTCAATCCTCAATCCATCTCTACTGGAAAAAATATTCAGACCACATGAATGAAGCCAGCTGGAAATCTGGGGGAAATCTTGGCTATTCCACGACAAAAAAAAAAAGAACACAAATGCTTAATATCCCACTGTTAGCATCCAGCAATAATCCATTCCTCCTTAATTTTTCCTTATTCCGTTGTTGTCAGTGTTCATATCCTGCATCCACAATCATCTGTTTGCAGCTCCCGGATGGAAAGAGGTGACCGTTCACATCCTTAAAGAGCATCTCCCTCCTCCTCCTCCTTCTCCCTCTGCTCCTCCACCACCTGCCTCCCACCCTCAGCCAATTAAAACTAAGCCCTGCATCTTGCTGTTCTCCCACAACCAATCAGAGCTCAGAGTGCAGCCGATTGGCAGCTGGGTGCAAATAGCTGGTGGGGAGAAAGGGAGGAGACTCAGAGGGGGGGGGGGGATATGAAAGGTGATGAGACACAAAAAAAAAACGGCCGCCATCGTGTGTGTGTGTGTGTGTGTGTGTGTGTGTGTGTGTGTGTGTGAGATGGGAGTGCAGCGCTCAGCAGTAAAGGAAAGGTGAAAGAAAGGAAAGGGAGGAGGGACAGAGAGGGAGGAGAGAATAAAGGAGGAGAGGAGGAGAAAGGACAGAGTATATAATGATTTAATTTGAATTCAATTATAGCAAAACAAATTGTGTTACATTTAACCTAATCTAAAACCTCTTTTTCAGGGTTAGGATTATTGTGGTAGTTTATTTAGAAAAAAAATCTATCTATATCTAGATTAAAATCCTCTAAGGTCTTCAAAAATATCTTTTGTTTCCTTTCTGGAACTCATAATTTCTCAAAATAGCTTCTCCTGCAATCTTTCATTTTCTCTAAAATTGATTTATTTAGGTTTCTTTTGTGGCTCTTTTCCTTGTGGCAGGCTTTTGGTACTGTGCTGACATCTGTTGGCTCCATGTGGTACTGCACCTTCACAAATTGGCCAGAATCCTTTTACAGTTTGTTTGTCGTCAAACCAAATGAAGCTGCGGGGAAGATGCTGTGTGCATGTGTGTGCGTGATGCTAACCTGGGGATGCTGCTGAGGTAGCTGAGGACATTTTGGACCTCCTCCTCCTCCAGCTCGCTGAAATCTGGGAATTCTGGGAAGACGATGATAGGGTTGCCGTTCATCCCGCGGCCCCCTGGAGACACAGAGGTCAGGGAGACAGAAAGAGACAGCTCAGAGTGACATCCAGGCGGTGTCAAGCTAACATCATCACCGCAGTAATTAAGAAAACTCTGATTAAAGATCAAACGAGTAAAAAAGATTACAGTTTTGGCCTCTTTTTGTAGCTATATTCTCAATTTCTAAATGGAGGCAATGAACTCTCTGGGTCCTTTCATTTCAAGGATTCTAATCCTGCGCGCACACACACACACACACACACACACACACACACACACACACACACACACACACACACACACACACACACACACACACACACACACACACACACACACACACACACACACACACACACACACACACACACACACACACACCTTCTCTTTGGTTGGTGGGTCAAGTTGCAAAGCAGATCATCGTGTTGATGAATTATTCACATGCCATCATTGGGCACGCATTATCGTCATGGTAACCCAACACAGGGCCCCAAGTGTGTGTTTCTGTGTACATACGTGATTTTTGTTTTCATGTGTGCATTTTGATGTGAATGGTTGTTTGTATACAGACTTAAATAAAATGTCAAACTTTACTTTGCAAGACAAGTTGACTTTGGAAGAACATTTTCAAGTACAGCATGCGTATACTTGTCTTTCTTCAATTTGATATTTAGTGAAACGACAACAGAAACAAGACAGCACATTTTAATTATAAGAAAAATAAGCAGAACAAAAGCTAAACCTCTAAATTATTTTTATGTCTAAAGGAAATTAAGGGGACAAGGCAAAGGGACAGCACACCTCAGTTAACACACAGAGTTTAAATTAACACACGTAAATAGAGATCATTATTGTCAAAAGTCCATAATAATAATAATAAGTCACAATTTGACAAAAGAAAAAGCTGTTGAAACTTCGGAATGAAAGCCTTTAACAGATGTACCCGATCGAAAGAGAGGAAATCAGGTAAACAGAATTCAGGGTAAAACCCCCCACAGAAATTAATTTAGACTCCACGTGTTGTTCTGTTGCATTGGGTTAATAATCCTAATTTGCTCTATCCTTAAATAAACCCCCCCTTTAGTTTACGTTAATGTGTTTTTCCACCAA